>NC_134185.1:10854101-11136089 GCF_964188355.1 Buteo buteo | reverse complement strand
GGAATTTTCAGCCAGAAGGGAAATACGAGTAGCTGCAGAGGGTGAGAATTGAGAGACAGGAAATCAGACTTGTCCACAGCAATAATCTTCTTAATCAGGTGTTGACTCTTGCCCCGTAATGGTACCGCCACTTTGGACAACACAGCACAGAACTGCTAGAGTCACCCAGAAAGTGGAAAAATGAAACTATTTCTTCAGCCTGTGCACCTTCTTTGTGTCTGCAAATGCAATGAGTGCAAGAAAGGTTGTAGTGACAGCTGTTCAATGCAGTGGGGGGCTAAATCCTTCGTCCAAAACCAAAGGCAACTCCCTTGCAAGGGCTGCAAAATGCAGAGATGAGGCACCTACACTTTGTTTGTGAGTATTCCACTAATTGCTCTCCATTTACTGTTGCCATCCTTTCTTTCCACACTTCTGTATTCATTCTGTCCCCTTTCATGGTTAGGTCGCAGAATGGACAACAAATAGTTACAAATTATGCCTGTCATCTAAGGCTAGCTACAGGACATGCTCTCAAGACAATGATTGTAGGTCACGGCTTACGCAAAACAAGTGTTTTAAACTATTTCATATGTTAATTATGGTCATCAACTAATTGAAGTGAAAAACCAGCTACAAGAGGTCCAGCATCATACTTTATATTGATTGAAAGGCATGAGTAGGATCCCTGCTTTCCAGCTGAGTAGATATGAGGCATGTTTTGGTGAGCAGGGTTCTCATTTACCTACTGTTGGGATGTGATCCTTTTAAACTGGCCAGGTGAGAGCAGCCATCATGCAAATAAATGTGCTACAAGATGCCTTCCATACTGTACTGATCATTGGGCTGGGACACTGTAATAGTTCTTTGGAAATACTTTATACGGGATTTTTTGTCTCTCTGATGGGCACCAGTAGTGCTAGACTTGCATACCTTAGCTGTAATATCCCTAGCTACATGTACTCCTGTTTTCCTCATCTGTACCCTTAGTCCAAAGCATGCTCATGTCTAGCATTATTGTAACCCATCACCTTCTTCTTGTGGAGCTGAGGTGGGACGTCAGAGATGGTGGTAGACACTCAGGGAGCTGCTTGGTGCCATGCAGGTGCAGGGAGACTGTGCTGGGCTGAGGCCACACAGGCTACATGAAGGGCTGGAGAGATAGGGACAGCTGAGGTAGTATTTGGGGAAGCAGTGCCTGGACATTTCTGCTGGTAAGCCCACTTCTCCCTGCTCATACTCCAGACTGGTGCTTGCAGGTGACTAACCTGTATTTTACACTTGGAGAAGGAGGTTGGACTAGATGACCTCTAGAGGTCTAACCTACGTGATGCATGACCCTATGATTACAGCCACTGTTGCATACATTACAAGAAAATACATGAGCGAGCCAGTCGTCTCAACCTATCCTAGTTTAAAAAGGAAATCCTTGTCTACCTAGGAAAGTTTTTTAGAAAAAATTGAACAACTTTAATTTAATGACAGCAGCATCAGTACCACACCTCGTCTGGGCAGGCAGCTAACATAACAGTGGCTTTTCTTAAATAAGCTTAAGGTAGGTCTGTTCCCTTCACCCCAACATCCCTGTTTTGCCACAGCCACATGCTGTGGCATGTAAGCCCATCTGACCAAAGGCTGGGAGGCACGGACTGGACCCTGTGATGCCCCAGCCCCCTGCGAGAAGTGAAGTCCCACCATCCTATGGGCTGGAGGGGACCGGTGAGTCACTGCTCTCTCGTTAAGCACTATCACGGGGCACAGGCTGCACAGTAGGCTGCTGGGGTAGTGAATCATATCCCTCACAAACCACAAAACGTGACAGGAGGATGCGTCTGGAGAAATCCCTGGAGAGGTGCACCAACCTTCTGCACAGCCTGAGCACTCCCAAAGCTCATTCCCCAGAAGAGATCACAGCTATGGGTGGCCGGAGGCTGGCGTTGCCCTCCTGCTTGCCCACTCTTTGTGGGGATGGCCAGGCCATGGGGTCCCTCGTGGCTCTCCCCACAGTGGTGAGGGAGCTGCTTCACTTGGGACCACACTGGAGGGCGAGAAGCAGCTGAATGCTCTGGAGGCATTGCACTGCTCTCTCAACGCAGAAGCACCGGTGACACAGGAACTCCTCAGCCGGGAGAGCATCACCGCAGGGTTGTAAAAGGGAGGCTGAAACAGCATTGGGTGGCTGCAGTTTGCTGCAGCAAATTAAATATGATGAAACACAGTAGACAGTTTTATATGCTCTATTAACTGTATTAGACCTTCCTATCGGAATAACTTATTGCTGGATTCTACACAGCGCAGATGAATTGCCAAACCTCCTCCAGTTCAGGTCCTTTCCAGAGGCCTTGGCGCAGAAGATACATCCAGTAGGAGTTAGTAGGAGCTGGAAATTTATTCTGGAGGCTGTCCCAGCAATGTTAGAGGAGCAGCTGCAGCCCTTCCTCCTAGTTGTCTTTTGTCACGTTGGCACTGCTGACGCACTTGGAAGGAAATACCAATCCAAACCAGTGTTGAGGTTTTGCGGACACTGTCCAGCAAGTCTTCCTCTCAATGACCATGTGAGAGGTACTCCATGTTCCACATCAGTTTGATTCGCTTCTCAACTAGCGATCTGCTGGAGCAGCGCTGGCTGTGGAGAAAGTGGCCTCCTGCATACTGACGCTGGTAGAGCCACTGCCCGCTTTCCTCCATTGCTCCCCTGGGCTGAGTGCCTGCAGGAGGAAAATGAGGCAATTGAGAGGTTATTCACACGTGTCCCACTGCAGCAGTTGTAAGCAGGAATGTTTGTCCTGCTCCTCACGCTCCTCTGCACGTGGATGTGCAGGCACTCACCTTTGATGGATGATTACTCTTGGATGAGCTTGCTAATGGCTCCAGTTATGTCGCTCATGAAACTTATCTTCCTGGTTCCTGAAAGACCCCATTAACACTGCATTAGAATCCTGATGGCTTTCATTCACTGAATTATTTAATTACTTAAATTTTTTAAACATATCAGAATACCTTCTAAGTCAAACGTGACCTCTTGGTCTTCTGTAAGAGGGGCTGACCTTGAGCACACTTCAGCGGGCTGTTGCAGCCTTGCTTTTCTCTTCACACACACTCTCCCTACAGCACTCAGCCTTGTACCTTCAGAAAAAGGTGTTATTGAGGAAAGCAGCATGCTAAGTGGTTTTCTTTTTTGTGATTTATCCAAGTGCCTGTTTGCTCCCACATGCTGTGAGTGGATAATAGCAGTTCTCAATCAAAGTTAAAATTACTAATGCTCTTGTCTGTGGAAAATTTAGTGCAGAAAAAAAAAAAGGTTAATGATGCTGCTATACTACCAATCTTACTATAGCTTGTCATATCTTCATCCCTGCACCCCTGTGCAGCATTGTTATATTGACTGGTTATTCCAGTCCATATCTCTGCTGAAACCAATGTAAGACAACTGTATCTGATATTCTGCTAAGATGGTGAAACTACTGTAAAAAAGCCATGTAAACAACAACAGAAAACCAATGTTTTTTCAGGCACTATGTACATCATCCAGTAACACTGACAATTCAACAGTATGCTGACAGTGATTAGCACAGAGAATTACTCTGTCCTCCTCTTGAATACATGTTTATAGCAGTAAATTTTGCCCACGTATTTCCTCAAAGCTGGAAGCTGTTGAAATTATTTTGCACAGGATGTTGGAGTAGTCTGAAAAAAAATTGAGCAACAACAGCAGCCACTCTTGCTTCAAGTTATTGACACTTCAGTGTCTGCCTGCAGTTCCAACATACAAAGACAATATACCATTAATTCTCTTTTTCTAATTGTGTTCACTCTAGGGTCTTTTGTGACTCACAAGTTATGAACACTTTTTAGCTGTAGTCTGCTACAATTTTTTTGTCAGTCTAAAAGGGCAGAGAGCTGATTCCTTCCACTTATATATTCCCAGTCTCCTACTGAACACATTTAATTTATGGGAACAGTGGAACTAGAAAAAGGAACAGCATTAGAGTTTCATACATTCATGTACAAGGTCATTTTGAGTTGAGATAGACGAACTCTGATTGATTACACAGTGTCAAATTACATGCTTCAAATTATATGTATCAAATTATATGATGTAGCGATGGAATGGTTTGGCCAAGTAAGTCACTGTAGGCTCCTTATCTGAAGAGGTCTTATATCAGGCATCTGAAACCACTCTTGAGCACTTAATCAAAAACAGTCTGGTTTGCAGGGGTCGTCGGCATGCATGGGTCACTGCCTAAACTACTCCATCAAATGATTGCTTGTTAGGTGGTCTGGGATCAAGTCACTCTTTATCAGTGCCGGGTCTCTGACACACTGAAGCCTTCGCGGATGGATGAAGTTATCCTGTGAGTGCCTCAGGCCCAGGCAGAGCCCCATCGAACACTGCTAGTTCCTTGTGGCACTTTAGAGATTGATTAGCAAATTGCAAAATTTACTCTTAAGATATAGTTCTGTCCAAAGACATCCTGGATGTCTTCAGTGTGCCCTTGTGTACTCTGCCCTGTGCTACACAGAAGCTTCGTTGTCACACAGCCTCCAGTTCACAGGCATGCAGACACATGTCCTCTTGATATCACTCCATACCTTCTTTCACAGGTCCAATACAAAGCTCTTGGCAGCTAATGGAAATATTTCCCTTTTCCCCCAGATTCTGGAAGAATCACTCCCCAATCCCCCCAATCCCAATTTTCCCGTGACTTCATGTTTGTTGGAGTCTTGCTGCAACATAAACCTAAGTTCAGAATGTCTTAAGCACAAGCCTAATGTGCAATATGACAATACTTCCAGAGGCAGTTGCTGGGGCTGTTCCTGTGCTGAAGATGAGACACATATTTAGTTCCTGGTGAATGACCCTCGACGATTGCTTGCATGTGGCCAGCACGGGTGCGGGCGCAGAGGCCAAGCGTGCAAGGTGCTGCCCTAACAGATACATGCCATGGCTCTTTCCCAGAGACCTTGCAGTTCTGGGTGTGTTTGCCTTAGGAGGCAAAAAGGGAGCTAATTTAATGCATGTGATCAGGCACTCCTAAGACACTTCTTGCCTTAATTATATTTGCACAGGAATAAAAACGAGTAGAATGAAAACTCTGCTATTATCAGCACAGCTTGACATTCCCAGTGCATTAGCACATGAAATGATCTGGTGACAGAGTAAATAAGACATGGATTACTCTTAAAAAGCTTTTACAACAAATGCTAAGATGCTTCCATCTCAAAGGTGACCTGTAATTGTTAACAATTTGCAAAAACAACCACATCAATGAAATTGAGGGTTACAATACAATTATTACAAATGCTTCAAATAATCAAGTTAAAGTATTCAGCACAACTGCCTTCAAATATGCCTTTTCATTTTCAGCTAAGGCCCTATGACAACTGGGCTGGCTGTATACTATAGCAGCCGGTAGCAAACGTCTCCACAGGAGCCCTCTGCTTTTGCAGAGGCAGCACAGCTTCCCTGCTGAACCCAACAGTTTTCACAACTTCTTCAAAAATGCCCAACTTCGTAATCCTTCTGGAGGCCCCGCAGGCTGAAGCTGGATGTTGTCCAGCTGTGGCAGTCATGCCCTCACGACGCTTTGTCTCCGTGTCCCAATTTTATCCCACTGCCTCTCAAGGCGTTGCTTGAGCCAGGGGCTGGCAGTCTGCCCTGGACATCTGCATGGCAAGTCCAGGTAGGCAGAAATGGGCCACATCACGGTACGGTGGTCTGTGAGACGGCTACCGTGGCCAGGTGTGCCGGCAGCAGCGCATGTCAGTCCTGCTGCATTCTGGATTAGGACTTCAAAATCTTGATGGGATTTTAAATAGCTTTTATTGCCAGCCTCCTATTATACCCACCAAAGCCAGTGATTTATTTAATTTAGAACAGCTTTTTTCAGATGTGTTTACCCACAGAGTGTCCCAATCTAGAAGCACAGGAAAGGAGGTCACTTACAATTTGTTTAACTTTTTTTTCTGGTTATTTTCAGCAGTCCTCTATTCAAAATAACTTGGAGCTCTGCATAAAGGCTGATTTTCAAACCTATCTAGGAGATTTAGTCACACAGCTGTGCATCTAAATCTCCTTAACCGTGTTTCAGCAGTCTCAAACACATGAAGTTAAACTGGAGATGGGATTTTTGTATTATAGATGGTGAAATGGAAGAGGGAGCACCAGGGTTAGAAACTAAGCAAAGGTGTGACTTCTGCATAGGGCAACTGGCTGTGAGGTTGTACCATGGCGGCTGATGGCTTAGACAAGTGTACTCTTTGCTGGGTAAAAAACTGGCTGGATGGACGAGCCCAGAGGGTTGTGGTGAATGGAGTTAAATCCAGCTGGTGGCTGCTCACAAGTGGTGTTCCCCTGGGCTCAGTACTGGGGCCAGTTCTGTTTAACACCTTTATCAATGATCTGGATGAGGGGATCGAGTGCACCCTCAGTAAGTTTGCAGGTTACACCAAGTTGGGAGGGAGGGTTGATCTGCTGGAGGGTAGGGAGGCTCTACAGAGGGATCTGGACAGGCTGGGTCGATGGGCCGAGGCCAAGCGTATGAGGTTCAACAAGGCCAAGGGCCGGGTCCTGCCCTTGGGTCACAACAACCCCATGCGGCGCTACGGGCTTGGGGAAGAGGGGCTGGAAAAGGAGCTGGGGGTGCTGGTCGACAGCCGGCTGGATATGAGCCAGCAGTGTGCCCAGGTGGGCGAGAAGGCCAACGGCATCCTGGCCTCTGTCAGAAATGGTGTGGCCAGCAGGAGCAGGGAGGTGGTTGTCCCTCTGTACTGGGCACCGGTGAGGCCGCCCCTCGAGTCCTGTGTTCAGTTTTGGGCCCCTCACTACAGGAAAGACATGGAGGGGCTGGAGCGTGTCCAGAGAAGGGCAACCGAGCTGGTGAGGGGCCTGGAGCACAAGTGCTGTGAGGAGCGGCTGAGGGAACTGGGGCTGTTTAGTCTGGAGAAAAGGAGACCCTCAGTCTCAGACCTGATCGCTCCCGACAACTACCTGGAAGGGGGGTTGTAGCGAGGTGGGTGCTGGTCTCTTCTGTCAAGTAACAAGTGATAGGATGAGAGGAAATGGCCTCAAGTTGCACCAGGGGAGGTTTAGATTGGATACTAGGAAAAATTTCTTCACCAAAAGGGTCATCAAGCATCGGCACAGGCTGCCCAGGGAAGTGGTGGAGTCACCATCCCTGGAAGTATTCAGAAAGCGCGTAGACAAGGCACTTTAGGATATGGTTTAGTGGTCATGGTTGACAGTTGGACTCGACAATCTTAAATGTCTTTTCCAACCTAAATGATTCTATGAATGATGGCATGGATGAAGGATCTCCTTGGCCTGAGAAAACCAAATGGCACAGACTGCACCAGGCTCTATTAAACTCCCCAAGAAGCATGCACTAGGACAGCAGCACCGCTCTTAAAAATACTCTTTTGCACCTGAGGAGTTTGGAGTTTGACAGCTTTGCACCTTTGGAAACAGCCATGGATGGCATGCTCCGCTCAGGAGAATTGCTGTGACCTGCAGGAGCTAAAACCCAGAGATGACACGGTCTCCTGATTAAGCTGAAACCAACACAGTGGAGCTACCCTTTCTCCCTGAGACCCAGTCTCACAGCTCTGCCAGATTATTTTGACATGTTTTCTCCACCCTGAGGATTTTAACTTCACTTGTAACAATACCTTTTAGCTTGGAAACATTGTTGATTTTCTCTGAAGACTCTTGGCAAAAAAGGGGGGAAAAAAGAAGAAGAAGAAAAAAAGATAGATTTGATTTCCAGACACTTGAGAGTAGTGGAATCGTTCAGGTGCTGAAGTCAATGCAAGGTATCAGCTGATAAGTGGGAGGCTTAAATGTTAAAAATCTCAAGGTAGCAAGACAATGATTTGAAGAGGCCTTCTCTCTTCCGATTACTACCAAGAAAGGATGATATTACAGTGAACCTCGTTAAGATGTAATATTCCCAACAGAGAATAATTGATGCTAACACTAGTGTCAAACTGAAGATCTGAAAGGGACTAATTACTTTTTCTGCTAGGAATAACTTTCCATTTAGTCACTGCTTCGATACCTGAACAATCCCATTAATCTCAAACGTCTGAATCCCAGCTCCTCTGCTTAATTTCTGCTGGGAATTCAGGGAAATAGCAAAACCAGCCACGCCAGAGCTTACAGTAACTGAGTTTGATGTCCTTAAATCAGAAGAATATCTCAAAACATTCCAGACACTCATTTTTAAGGAGCATGCAGCTAGAAGAAAGTAAGCATCCAGGCAGCAGGGTGTCTCATGGTGGACGCTGGTTTGGCCACGCACTGCTGGGACGGGGAGCGAGGGATCCTATCCCCACACTCCTGCATGGGGCGGTGGGGACATGCATAGTGCTAAAAATGGGACCTCAGAGGGAGGATGGCTGTGCTTGCTAGTGGGAAATTTCTCTCCCCTTCTGTCTCACTGTCATTAGCTTGTGACAGGGGGAATGTGCTCTCCCTCCAGCTTTCATACTGCTTCTCTAGAGGTTTTATTTTGTCCTGGCTCCTAGACTGAAGGAAAGCAGGTAACTACCTCCCTTGAGCATCTTAGCCTGTTAGCTCTGAAGCTCCAAGAAAAGTGCATGCTCAGGTTGTTTGAGAGAGAGCATCAAGAGAAAGCACCACCTCATGTTTGAGAGACAGCACGAAGACAAAGCATCACCTCATTTTTCAAGAGAAAGCATCAGCTAGAAATGATGGGGACTAAAACATCTACACAACTACAGCAGCTCCGCAGTGTTCCAGCAATCTTTGCTTACTCAAAGTTTATTCTGCTTGAGTGCTTCTTTATGGTGGTGTGCATCTTCCCTAATTATGTTGCAAAGAACGAGAGAGAAGCTGGATGAACAGTTTTCAGACAACATGCTACTCTGCAAGAACTTTGTCAGACTATTTAACATGGGCAAAGAGGAAATAAGTTTAATTGCTGAGAGTTGGGAGGAGGGATATTAAACAACATTTCATTATTCTCCACATTAAAGTGGGAGTTTTGGCAGCCTCCTTGAAGAGCATGAAGATGCCACTTACGTGATGCTGTAAAAATGCAGGAGCCAAATCACATTGGAAATACCATGCTGGAAAAGACTGCAGGAGATGATGTGACCTGGCTCCTCCATGAAGCAGGGTTAGCCAGGGCACTACTAATCTGGGAGTGCAGCCTGTATCTCCTCTTACCCAGGGCTGGGCTTTCAGGACACTTTCAGGAAAATGAGAAAAATCCTGCACGAGAAATACTGTGGTGGTTGAAAGTCCCACTGAAGTCAGAATTCTGGATAGTGGGAAGAAAACCAGAACTGACCAAGATCTCTGCCCTCTATCTGGGCATCCTGGAAAGACTCATTGCTCTGAGAAACCTTGAGAGTAGAAGAACCAGAGAGGTGGTCCAGCTGAAGTTCACCAGCAGGACTCCTCTCCCAACCAAACCCAAACCCCTTCCTTGGTGTAGTCCTAGAAGCTGTATATATAAGAGCAATACTTTCTAGTAACTGGAGTAGAAGCCATTTTTTTAAAAAAAATAGCTGATGTTAAATACTTCCTACTTCTGAGGACATTAACAGAGTTCACAGGTGCCGTTAGAACAGAGCTCACATTTGATCCCCATCAGCACCAGAGGACAAGGCCTTCTCCTCAGCTAGGTTATGTTTGGCACATGAAATGTCAGGAAAATGCAAGTTTTGGGAGGTTATGGGAAGCATTTATCTTTGCCTGGATGACAGTGATTTGGGGAAAGAGTCTACAGGTGAAGGTGTAGAGATCTCTCCATGATCAGAGGCGCTCCAGTTCTTTCCAAAGGTGCTGGCTACATCCACACCCCCTGTGAATTCAGCGCAAAGGATAACGCACCTGGGGACAGTCATGGGCACAAGAAGGTTAACCACTGGAGGGTGGCTGGAAGTAGGCAACTGCGTCAACATATCTGCCCAGATTGATAAGGAAGGATAGAAAGTGTCCTGGAAACGGCTTCAAGGGAAATTTATGGCTAAAATCAAAATCAGCAATTTGGGGCACCATTTTGTAGCACACCTGACAGACATGTAATAGAAATCGAATACAAATTTTGAGGGGCCAAAGGAATTAGGTAAAGAGACACCATTTTGGAGATCTACTAGTAGTCAGTTGTCCAGGGACATTTCTGAAGACAATGTTGGTTCCACAAGAAACAATAACTAGTTAGATCTCTACAGTGACTATCTAGATCTGTGTGTTGATGCTTCAGTGCAGAAATGCAAGGAACCATCAAGGAATTTTTGGCAATTTAACTCCATCATGTTAGGCATGGGTAGATGGCCAGGATGAAGCATTTATCAGCAGGCATAACTTGCTGATGATTTTCTTACCATCATCTGGCTTCACTGTCCAAAGTCTACTTTTACATGCATTGTACATTTCAAGCTCCTTTTGACCCCATAACATCCAATGGTTTTTTTACTTCTATCTGCCAAAAAACATTCTAGCACAAGTGAAAATTCAGACTGATTGATTTTCAGAATAATTTTCAAGATCACGCAGTATTGGTCAGCCTTGTACTGCACACAGTTTGAACCACACCGGCAGGATTTCTTACCTCATGGAACAGCTTAAAGTATTCTACTTAATATGGCCTAAAATTAGATCAGCATTGGTACTGCTGTACTAGATTGTGAAATTATTTAAAGGTAGTTACTTTAAAAGGTCCATTAATATATTTGTTGTTGAAACAACAATGTAAAAGTATTATGCTTAAAAATAGTAAAAATAAAATTACTTCCATGCTTTGCCTGCTGAAGATAATATTTAAAAAACAGAATTTTATAAACCAGTTCCAGAGAAAAAACATATTTTTCTGAAAATAGACTATGATATCAACAGTATCATGAACTAAATACACAGAGAAGAGAGATATTACATGCACCCAAAGTATAATTTTTTAAATAGCTGTATCTTTTTTTTTCCCCCCTCTTGAATAATGCCCGTTGTGTGCCTGGTTAGAAAACAATAGCTTGGTTATGAAATAATGGAAATTTTATCCATGAAAATGCCACCCTCACATTAAAATCATCACAGAGCTCACAGCATGCTGCCTGCAAGCTTCTCAGGTATAAATCTATCAGTAAATAAGGACTATTTTACGGTGGCTCTTAACCTTAGGGGAACATCTTATTAAATAGTTGATTAGAATGTGCTATGTGGTATCAAACAAAAAAGAGAAGATCAAATTAAGCTGCACTGTAAAAATTAAACCAAGAGACGAGATAAATGCTAGCCTCTGCATTTGTAACCTACTTTTCCATTTCACATTCAAAGTTCAAGCTCCCAAGCCTGTACTTCAACAGCTCTACTGCTCGCTCCTTGCTGTTGTGTGCCACGCTCCCTCGCAGCTGGAGGTCCCGCAGGTCCCCGGGCACAGCTGCATGGCAGGGAGAGCCATGAGCTCCCCATACCCGTCCCAGGCTGCTCGGTGGCACAGGAGCTGGTCACACCCTGGAGCACCCATAAAGCATGGGAGGAGGATGCAACTCGATGTCATTCACTTTTGGGAAGCTGCTTTAGTCAAGGATGCAAACTCTGAAGTTTTCTCCCCATCATCTGGCTCTGGCTGCTCAGGAACCACCCTTTCAATCCCTGGGTTTTTCCAATCCTCCTTTGACGCCCAGGCAGAAGCACTGGCAAGGGACAGCCAGGGTGGGTACAGCTGTGGGGAGCAATGAGATACCTGTCCCCTGGTCACAAGCCTCACAGAGTGGTGTTGAGGGTGGGAAGAAGGTGGTGATGAATGCCAGAGCACCCTGCCCGTGAGGGAAAGCTACAGGATCATTTTCAGCGTGACGCAGCCTGGATCTTGTATACAGGGTATGCAAAAACTCCTTCATATCTGAATAGGTTGGGAAAGAGCCTGCACTCAGATCTATTCACATTTGCTGAGTCCCCCAAACTATAAAGGAACCAGGATAATAGCATTTTCCCCTTAGAAAACTCCCTCAGCAACCAGAAAATAAAGAAATAGGGCTTAAGAAAAGCTAAACTCTTTAATAAGGTGTGGAAGACATTTAAGTAATATTTTCTCCCCTATCTCATTACATATGAATAATTCATTTATGTTCTCAGCAGTTCCCAGACATCTCTTGGCTCCAGTGGGCATCTACAGTGCCTAAGGGATGCAGACAAAACCCAAAAGCACATGCAGTGAATTTGTATAGATAGCGGGGACTCGGGGAAATTGGCGTAAATTTTTTCTTCCAATATACTGCTGCGATTGGGCCAAGTCTTTACTTCTCCCCTGGACCTGTTATCTGGACTTGCCTGTACTCTAGATTTAAGCCTTCCTGGTAATGCAAAGCAGTACCTTAACATGAGCTCAAGCTCAGCTCCGTCCCTGAGCTTGCCTGTCCCTAGGGCTTAGCCAGGATGGTCTCACCTGTTCTCCCTTGTTCTTCTGGCTGGTCTTCACCAGCATTGGGCAGGGTTCTCTGCTAGCACTTATTAACAAGAACAGTCAACAGAAATGGCACAATTGTAAGTTTCCAAACACCCGTGAGGTGCTTTTTGACAGCAAGCTAAAAAAGTTGCAAATACCTCCACCAGTAAATGCCAGTATACCTATCTATCACCCACCCACAAATCCAACTTGCCTCAAAGCAAGCTGTGCCTAAACCCCTTGTGTATGGCTGATCTGGTTTTCTTTATGATACAGTTTTTCCTCCTGTATGAGATATGGTATTTTCCTCTTTTGCTTTTTTTAGCAAAGAGTTTTAAAATAGTTCTTCTGCTACCAAATATTTGGCAATATAAGTAACGTTTACTTTTTTTTAGCATGCATTTCCTTTTAGCTGCTTAGTATATAAGTTAGATCATACGCCAGAGTCTATAAACAACAGTTATAGAAAACTGGTATTTTGACACTAAATATAGTATCCTTTTCAAAGAGAGAACTGGACTACACTAAGTCATTAAAAACTTCAATTGCCATTTAATATGAGAAGGTTTCAGAGCAAATTTGGCACCATTGCTGTTAATGGAAGATTTCTCCCTCTTTTGCTGACACTTCTGTGTCTACTAGAGAGAAAAGAAAGTCTGTGTTCGCCTCAAACTCTTCCGAACAGACACTCACAACCAACAGGTTAAATACAGGGCTTGTTTCACTGCTTTAATAATGATAAGAAAAATCGCATGTAGAAATTTCCCTCATTTCTGGTTCCAAAGTTCTCCACAAGTGGGAGCAATTAGGACTGTAGTCCCTGCCCCCAAACAGAAGACACGGCATTTTGGACAGCCCAGACCCCACCAAGGCTCAGCCAGGCAGCGTAGTCTGACCATGGGAGATCTTCTGACACCAGGCTCCAAGCACAAACTGTAATGATTTTGGATAACTACTCTTTCTTGTACTAGAATAAGAATGTCCTACTATTTCTTCCTTTTTTTTTTTTTCCTGCTTTGTTTTGTTCTCCTCTGTAAGAGGGGGACTTTTTCTTTTGTGTCCATGCGTTACTTGACACAGCCAGAAAACATCCACAGAAGGAGACCACAGGTTTCCTAACAGCAAAAGGCTCAAACAGCGAATGAGACCTCCCCCTGCCCCCTCCCTGTGTCTGACGGGTTAGATTTTTCAAGGACCCGTGGGAGGAATTCAAACATGGACAAGACGATCGCTGTTTTTCAGAGGAACACTGTGTGTTTTAATATCCCTGAAAGCTCTCCTAAGACTAAGCAAGCAGATGCTGTGTGAAATGCAGCCCAAAGAAAGGCTCATACACATACAGCAGGAAAGTGCAATTGAAATCCAGGTGAGTGCTCTATTCATTCCAGCCCCTAACGTATAATTTGTCAAACTATTCAGGATTTTCAGATCTTTGTTTCAGTCCAAGGAACAAAACTGGTGATGATCTGGGCTTTTAATTCAAGAAGATAATGTCCAGCATAATTTGATTTTTAGCTGTCTCTTACAGTGTGGAATTCACACTCACGCAGTGCAAAGCAGCTTTATCAAATATTTACAGCTCTGTGAGACTGCTTGGCTAGTCTGTGCTAGCCTATGAAATATAACAGCTACAAAGTCATTAGTCTCAGCAGAAAGATAAAGGTGAATACTTGACTTTCAGAACTCAGGGAAACGTGAATTGCACGGAAAACCATCTGAGCAGCTGTATAGCGAGAGCTATCACAGCGAGCTGCATCAGAGACCTGGGTGCACGGTCATACCCAGCTGGACCACTTCACTCCGGTCAGAGCAGGCACGTGCTGCTCTGACCCTTGGAAGTTTGGCAGAATCAGTTGGAAAACATCTAGTAAAGAAAAAGTACGTGTGCCTACTTGTGTGACCCATTTCAGACCTCACTCTTCATTTCCAAATTGGGTGCTAACTACTGAACCTAACCTATTTCAGCCATTTGAGAAGGGCTTTGTTTTGTTATTTCAATGCTATAATAAAGCGTCTTCATAAATGGAACAAAACTAAGTTATTAGCCGTACGAACATGTGAATTGTGCCCATGTATTACCATCACCCACTCCCACGACCGGGTCTCGCTGGGCAGCCAAATTTAATTTTGCACCTTTGGATTTTTTGGGATGGGAAGTTAAGACAGAGCACAGATACAATCTTGCTAAGCTCCAAGTATTTCCCCTCACCTGAAACTTCACATGTATGAGAAATGCTACTACTCAAAAGCATTACTGCAAGAACACAGTGGTGTTGATGGGAAGCTGTCCATTTCAAAATTAAGATATTACCTATTTGACGGGCAGTCATTGCATGTTTGCAAGTCAGGAAGACATAGTTACAGCTCAGCTGTCTACGAAACTCTCTCTAGGAGAAAACAGAAGGATTTTCATCAACAAAACACTTGAAGCAAGGCACAAAACATTCAATTCTGTGAAACACAGAATAGTGGAATTATCCTGGCAATTTACATGTAAGCTCTGAGTCAGTGCTTTCAGGCAGGGAATAATTCCACATAAGCATCCCTGGTGAAACAGGATCATAAATCTCTTTCTGAATGGTATTTTTCAATTTATGTGCTTGGCTTCAAACTCCTCTCCTACAGGAAAGAGACTCAGAGGCAGAAGCAGCACAGGACACAACCCATGGAGCACAGTTCAAGAGAGTATTTTGCAATGTAGGCACCCATTTGCATGCTCCTATGTTAGTTTGAAATGGGTATTTCATAATTAAAAAAAAAAGAAAGAGAGAAACAGCAGGTAGCAATTGCTCTCTGGCATAGCAGATAGCCTGGCCTGCTTGATTTTTTAAAAAAAAAAAAAAAGTAATCAGAACCAATAATACCTTAATAGGAAAACCTATCTAATTTAGCTTCTGGGGAGGAATAAATTAATCTGAAAGTAAATAAATGTGGAGGTTGTTTGCTCTATAAAAATCTTTTTTTCTTTTGCTGCTTGTGCTATAAATAGAAAATAAAATCTCCTTTCCAAACAGATTAAAAATGGTGGATCTAGAGCTGGTCAGTGTGTTTGGGCCCTGGACCGAAAGTGGAAAACGGTGAGATGCTGTCACAGCACAGGTAGCTGCAAAAACACCCAGACGCACAAACAGGGTGTCTGGAGGGATGGGAAAGAGCCAAGGGCTCAGGTGGCCCATGCTGGGACTGGGCTGTCCAAGCTGGGGAACTGGGAAAGCACCGCTCTCCTCCTCTGAAAGGCTCTGCTGAAGAGATACCACTTTGTCCGAGATGTGGGTTCAGGAGGGGGATCTTTCCTGGCCTTCCAGCTCCTAAATGAGTATAAATTGGTAAATCAACTAGCAGCATAATTAGAAGCTGTCAGCATCATATCGCTCCAGGACATCCAAACCTGGAAAGTCTTGCGGGCAAAAAAGGATAATTCTGCAAGGGCGATGCTGGAGGTCTTGGTTACCTGCCAGGTTGAAGCTGTGATGTTTGGCCAGAAGTGTGAAGGAGGAGGGCTTCCACTGGTAGCAACCAAGTGGCAGTGCTGGGTACTTGCAATATGCTGCCATTTCCTAGCTTTTAAATCATATTTGGTAAGCTGCTGATATTGTACCACCATGTCTTTTTGAGAGTACTGCAGAGACTGAATGACGGTTCGGGTGCTACCAAAAACTCCTTCATTTTTGGGATCCCAGACAGCCACCTGAAAGGACATGGGTGACCCTCAGACGCAATTTTGCTACGAGCTTCTGCGACAGCCACAAATACTCGATTTGCCTGCTCCCAGCAGAGACGTCCCTTGGTCTCTTCCCCTGAGAGCTGGGCTAGCCAGGGAAAGGCTGTGCCCCACGTCCCACCGGCCCTTTGGGGAGGGAAGCGCCCATCAACGGGCACTTATGGGTGATGGAGAAGGAAACCCTGGCAGCAGGGAATGGTGTCCAGAGCAGAGACAGGAGCGGACACGTGCCCCTGCCCCAGCAGTGGGGTGAGGAGGAGCTTTCCCTGCGGGTCTGGGGCGAGCGGGCAGACTCTGTGCAGCCCAAGCAGCTGCTAGCTGGGCAAAAGGATCCGGCCAGCAAAGGCAACAGAGGGGGAACTGGTGTTCAGAAAACCCCGGGCAGCAGTCACAGCCTTGGCGACCGCCACGTGTAAGACTAAGCCTTGTCTTTAAGAGAGTGGCCTCACTTTCGGTGTTGTGGCTCCTTGTTCCCACTCTGGATGTGAAGGAACAGTAACAAAAAGAGTAGCTCCGAGTGAGCAGAGGAGTTAGATGTTGGGGCTGATCAATGTGCTTCTCAGGTTTCTAAATTTACAACCTCAAACGGTTCTGCCCAACCTGACTTTGCTGCCCGTGGGACTAAGGAAAAATATCCCCTGTAGCAGGAGCTCCTTGTTACAACAGCACCTGTGCCAAGTCTACCCAAGCCCAGGATGTCCTACAACACCCTAGGACTCTTTCAATGCTATCTCCTTGCCCAGATGGGAGTACAGCCGCTAGTGTGAATGCGACTGAGCCTTTAGAAACTTTCCCCGTGGAAGTTTCTCAGCACTCCAGTGCCATGGTTGCACCAGGGCTCGAGCCCATGCTGGCTGCACAAGGAGCAGGTAACTCCCTCTTGCATCAGACTTTTATAAATCTGAAGGCTATCAGCATGTCCTGCTTCAGTTCACTCTTCGGGTTAAAGAACCCGATTAATCTCCCTCAGACCATGTTTTTAAGCTCTTCCCTGCACCTTCACCAGGTAGCTGACCCACTGAATGGCCATGTCCTGAGTGGCAGAGTCCTCCAGCCAAGACATCACTGATGCTGAGCTGCAGGACCAAATCCCGCCACATGTTTTGTAGGGTGCAATCCTCCTTGTGCAGCCCTGCGAGATGTCTGCCTTCCTCTCAGCACTGCTTTTTTCTGCAGAAGTGCTGCCAGGCAAGCTGCTTCCCATCTGGTATTTGTGGAGCAGATTATTCCCAGCTCAGCATGATGCTTCCTCTTCTGCAGATCACATCTCCACTTCACCTCGGCTACATTCAAATTCTGACCTCACCTGCACCTGCTGAACTTCCCACCACCATGTCCTCCAGAGACCCCACATTTGTTACCGCCAGGACTGTCAAGAGCACCAAATTAGCTATGTAAAAATGTTCAGAAGGGCTAATCCACCAGCTGTGTGTAGAAGTAAAACCTTGGGCAGGTGGTTAACTTTACACAGGTCAAACCCATTGAATTTATGAGGGCTGCTCATAAACAGCCGTATTTACATACTTGAGTGTGTGGAGAATTTTCTAATATACTGGTCACTTTATTAAGGAGAACCAGAATGATATTTCCAGTCAAGTTGTTCCACGGATTAGTTTGACAGACTTAATGTAATTAGATGGAGATGAGTTTGGCCAGGTGACCTTTTTCTTTATCATGGTGTCTTCCCAGTGTTTGACCAATGACTCTTCAAATAGCTTTGAACTGATTTAAGGCTTTTCTCACTGTTTGCTTTGAGATCTTTTTCTCCCTTTTTAATATATAAGACTACTCCCTTTGTGTCCTGGAAGAGATCCTCATGTTTTAAACATATCACTCTTACAGGGAGGTTCAGTCAGAAGAGCTGCTACTGCCAGGTTCCCCTTCTACATACTCATGCGATTGCCAGCAAAAGGCACCTGGGTTTCAGCAGAAATACCAGGACCAGGGAAACATGAGATTTAAATCCGACATCCACTGTCTTTAGGTGGCCACTTGGTGAAGCTGGTGGGTTTTACAGGAAAAGAAAAAAACCACAACACCAACAAAGCTTCAAGGCACATCATCAACAGCAACAGGCTAAAGCTCAGAGCTGCTAAACCAACACTGCCTCTGCCTGAACACTCTGGAGTTGTTAAAAAACAGTAAAGCAAAACTGCATCTTAACTTTTCTTGGAGCTCTTAAGGCAGGCATGCTTATCTGCTTCCTGAAAAGAAAGGGAAGATACCCTAGGATACAAATGATTCCAGCATACACAGGGCTTTTTCAGCAGAGGAGAAACAGGGAACAGTTAAGTACAATTTTCTCTAATTTTCAAAGGAATTGAAGAGCACCTTGCAGAAGAATCAAGCTATTTAGAAATAAATACTACCTTTGGACATCTTAATTATATAATGTTCTCTTTTTTTATGCTGGAAGGTGCTCTGGTTCCTGACAAGCATCTATGTATCCGGTGCCTGACAATCATCTGTGGTTTTGGTGCTTGTAAATGAATTGCAGATCACAGTTTTACCAAATAAGAGGTTCTCTGTTTTTTTTTAAATTGGGTAGATCATGTAAGAGCTGCCCTCCTGAATCCTGAAGTTTGAGAGATGACTGAAATGCAAAGGTGGGCTGAAACCAGCCCACAATCATGGAGGGCTACTAGCTCTTATGAAGTTGTGATCTGTACTTCAAGAGAGAGTCAAGAACAGCTCGCTGCATACTTACAGACCTCCTAAAAATCACAGGAAAAAAACCACAGCACTGGTGATTTCCTAGATTTTGTGCAGGGGGGGCTGGTGATGCTGTTCAGTCCATGATTTCCCTGATTCAGTTTGCCTTGAACTTTTGAATGAGCACGATTCATGCAACTGAATGCTTCTCAGAGCAGTACCTAAACCCTGGTTTGGAAAAGCACAGAAGCACGTGTTTGCCTTCAGCTGCTGAGTAATTCCACTGAAGCTCATGGCACCTAAGCCCTCACTTGAATTAAACAAGCATTTTGCTGGGTGGAAGCCGTACTTACATGTTCTCTAGGGGAAGGTAGTGCAGTTTTTGTGTCAGTTGCAGATTTGGTGGGGTTTGTAACTTAGAGCCCCAGTTTTTTGAATGCATGATCACACACCAATTCCACCTTTCTTCTTTTGAAACTGAAAATTTCAGGAGTTTTTCAATAAGATTCCCAGCCATCAGGAAATATATAAACACAGATGAAATGCCCTATGCTTTTAATAGCTCGTTATTTAGAGGGAGTGTGGACCCAAATCATGGGCTTTGGGTGCCAGGTTGGTTATAAATAATAAAATAAACTAGCTGGGTTCTCTGCCCACCATCTCTCTCTCTCTATATATATATATATTGAGGGACCCCTCCAATCTGCAGCAAAGGAAAGGTCTTTCTTCCACCTGATGCACATTTTGGATCGTAGGGACTACCAGGTAGATGGACAGTCCAACAGCTGTATTTCATGCCCCCAGAGATCCAGTCCTGAAGCGAGGAGCACAATCTACCTTGTAGAGTAGTAAGAATAACTCTTTTCACACCCTGTGCGTCATTCCACCACTCAGTCCCCGTCCAGGCGTGGGAAAGCAGAGGGCAGAGACCTGCCCTTCCTCCCCCTTGCCAGAAAGGGTGAGGTATTTTAGAGAGGACCTCACAGCATCACGAGCAGGGAGCGGGGATGCCCCGACAGCCCAGGAGAGCCCGTTACCGACCGGGACGTCGGAAGCGCTGGGCGCCGCGGAGAAGCCGCCCTCGGCGGGATGGATGCCCTGGCCGTCCGCCGGCACCGCAACCCCCGCCACCCCCGACGGGACCCCTCCGGGACACCGACGGGAACGGACTCAAGCTCACGGAGGAAAACTCAGGACGAACTACAACAGCAACCTGCTGCCCGCCCGCCGCTCCGGGAGCGGGTTTTCCCCTCGCAGCCCGTCCCTTCGGGGCAGCGGGGGGGGGGGGGGGGGGGCTGTCAACCGCGGCTCCCGGGGACCCCCCGCACCGTCCCTTCCCCCCAGGCGCTCACCTGGGCTTCGGCGACAGCGGCTCCTGTTGCCCCTTGGGCGGGGGTCGCTGCCCGGTGTGTGTGTGTGTGTGGGGGGGGGGGGGTGTCCCGGGGTGGGTGCCCACCGCCTCCCCGCAGCGCGGCAGCCTCCAAATGCCGCGCTGCCCCCCCCCCGGCAGTGGGATTTATCGGTGGCGGGGCGGAGGGGGGCGGCCACGCCGTGCGGAGCCACTTCGGGGAGCGCCGCGGCTGCGGGCAGCGCCCGCTGCCTCTCCCGCCCCCCCCCCCCCCGGCGGGAGGAGCCGGGCTGAGGGAAGGGGGCGGCGGCGGCGGCGGCTTCGCTCCGCTCCGGCGGGGCCACGGCACCGCCCCCGCCCCGGTGTGTCGCGCCGCGCCCGCCAGGGGGCACCGCCGACCGCCCGCCGGCTCCGGGCAGCGGCAGGGCCGGGAGGAGCGTGAGGGGGAGACCGGGCCCGGCCCCCTTCCCCGTCCCGCTGCCGCCCGGGCCAAGCCGCTGCTTCCTCCTCCTCTCCCCCGCGGCGCCGGTGCTGAGGCACGACCCGCACCGGGGGGGGGGCTGGACCCGTGTTGGAGGGGCTGTTCTTCCCCGGAGAGGGGGGGCGGGAGGTGGCTGGAAGCCGCGGGCCGGCGTGGAGCCCGTCCCGAAGGAGCCCTTGAGTGAGCGGGGGGTGCTGGAGGTGAGGGCCTGGACCGGGCGGGGCGGTGCCGAGGGCCATGGGCGTTTGCGGGCTTGTTTGGTGATTTTAAGGTTGTATCCAGGCTGGCTGGAGGCACAGGAGTGTTGTAGACCCTGGACAGAGTGAGGCACGCTCCGTGGAAGTATCACGTAGAGAGTTTAGATGCCATCAGAGACTCAAGTAGCTTTTCCCTCCGAAAATGACATGATTTCTACTAGCAATGCCTACTTTGTCAAATCCAACTTTGACGCTACGTTTTCTGCCAAAGTAGATAGGGTGGAAGCTTCCCCACATATCAAACAATTTGGATAAAATGCCACAGGAGAGTCTTAAAAGGTTTCTGCTTTTCAAAGGAAGGATGTTTGCCTGGGATGCAAGAAAAACAAGAAGTGAAGAGCAGAAGTAAAAGAACCTCTGCTTTGTCTTGGGAAGTTGTGTCTGATCAGAAATTATATTATCTTGCACAGCTTTAGAAACTTTTGCTTTAACGTGGAGTGTTGCTGGTTTAAAAAAACCCTTCACTAAGTCTCTGTTCCTGTCTCTCCTGCTTTACTGAAGGAACAGAGAATAGAAAGAGATCTTTTGTCCTGGTGCTTTCTGGGGAAATATGTCCAAGACGGCTGGAGGGCCCCATGGCCTGAAATGAGAGTGGGAGATGGCACAGACCAAGAAGAGCAAAAATCTCCAGATCTCATTAATCATGTGGTAATACCCTCCTCAAATTTAGAGCAACAAAGGAATGAGATTCCCAAGCATTTTTTATGGTCATCAGTGCTGAAGAGAATTGCTGTCTCGGACTTTCTGTAGTGTTTCTGACATCTCTTACTTTTGCTTGGGTGTTAGAGGAGATGGGAAGGCTGCTATGCGTTCATGCAATGTCAGCCATAGCAGGGCCGTAATCTTCAGTGGGGCCGTCGTCGTGATGGTCAGACAAATAAAAACTGTAAGAGGTAGTATTTGTTTAGACATGTGCCTGACTGAATAAAACAACTTGCTGTCTAACTCCATTCTGGCGTGTGTCCCAGACAGTGACTCTGCATCTCACCCATCTTTCCCTGACATATGCAGCTACAGGTAAAACAAACTTCAGGAGCAGGAGGTGACTGTATCAATCACATACACATGGAGAGCCCTCTGTCCAGGGCACCTGACAATGAAAATACAGATTTTAAAAACAAAAGCAATATTATGCAAATATTAAGCATGGAAGGAAGGATTTAAACTGAGACAATGGGCTCTTAATGAAAGGCACAAACATCAGTCATTCACAGCTGAATGAGTGCAAGTTGATCGGAAGCTGGGTGGAGTGACAGCCCAGAAAGCTTCACATTAAGTCAATTAAATCCCATTATTCTTTAGATATTTTTTTAATAATTAAATTAATTTCATGTGACTGTGAAAGGAGCTGAAATGACTGCCAAAAACTTCTTGTGACAGGCTACAGAGGCGGGATTAGTCAGTAATCATGGCACCAGGATGGTGCTCAAGAGAGATGGGTTAAGAGTTTTGTGTCTTATCTGCCCAGCTCTGAATGGTGACAAAAGGGACTATTCATTCCCACAAAGCAGTGTTGGGGACAAGTACTCGGCTTGCATGGTAGGAACGTATCGGCATAACTGGACCGCCTCTTACAGAATCCCAGCAGTGCTCCTCAGACCTGGTCTGTGATTTCCTGGGTGTGTTTGTAGGTAGATGATGCAGAGCATGTTGCGTTGCTTCCTTTCAGATAGTCACACATGTCTTGCTGTGAAAAGGAACATGCCTTTCAGACAAGATTTCATATGCATTCAGGCATGTGCGCATGCATTTGCTCAGTCTGCCACACTTCTATCACGGCAGAACTGCAGATGCAAAAGGAAAGGTGGTGTGAGGCCATCTTGTTGTAGGCTTATCGCAGTCTCCCTTCTAGATCATTCAGATATAACTGTTCATACTGAGCCGTGCTGTTTTGGGCAGGAAAAATCCAGCAGGGAATTGTTGGCTGGTTGTTATCTGCACACATTTCTTCTTCTCTTTCTTTTTTTAATGTATTGCCCTTCTCCTCTCCCGATCCTTTCTTTGCCTTCAGGTTGCTGCTTCTTTCCTAGGAAGTCATTGGATATGTCAGCGGGTACGTCTCTGCAGAGCTAGAAGAAGCTGCCAGAGTGGCTGTCAACAGCGTGCTCTGTAACCCCCTCCCTTCTGTCTGCAGGGCTGACTGCTCAAATGCTAATGCACTGCATGTGGGATTCATCTGCCTTTAGCTTTTGACATTGTAAGTTAATCATCTGAGTGCAAGCTCGTCACTTAAGGCTCTCTATATAGTTAATGGAGAGAAATAGACACCTCCAGAAGGCAACTCATCTCATCCATCTTAGGCATCTATGTGAAGATGAAATGAGTTGCCTTTCGGAGGTGCCCATTTCTCTCCAGTGAGTCTGAAGGGAGCCCAGGGTGACTCGCTTAGATGGATATGATTAACGTTTAGATATGTACAGTGAGGAGAAATGAATCTCACTTCTTTTGAGTAATTCTGGTAGTCATGACCTCATGGAGATTGAGAACCTCTTGAGACTTTTCTGCGTACCCTATAAAATCCTAGCTAGGGGCAAATCTGAGCTGCTTTGCAGTTTTCTGGCAAACAAAAGCAGTGCTGATCAGCCAGGTTAATCCCAGTGCAGCAGGATGATGCTAGTCTAAAAAGGGGCAAAGAAATGTTCTTCAAGCAGGTTCCAGAGGTGCCATTTTGCTGTGGGCTGCTCCCACCCACCCATCTCTATACCATGGCTGGGGGCTCAGAAACAGGTGACTCCAGATCCACTCTTGCCTGCACTAAAACAGGTTCTTCTTCAGCATCAGAGTGATTCAAATCTCATTTTAAGGGCTCTTGCAGCTCTCCCTGAAGCACCTTGCGCTGGCTGTGATGAGATGCTGTACGAGGCACTCACCAGACTCACCGTAGTCCTTCTCTCAAAGCTGCCTCTTTCCTGAGCTCTGGATGCCACCCCATTACCTTCCTAAGGAGATAATCCTTTTTTGCCTTCTATGAAGATGTGATCTATTGTGCTGTCAGTGCCCAGTAATCTACTGCACTGCAATTACTCCTCATAAGCGAATTAGCAAAACAGCATCCTCATTCTATTTGGATTAACTTGTGCAGTTAAGACTTGACAGATGATACCAAAAATACCACTGTAAATACTGTGTTTTTTTATGCTTGAGCTTCTCAGAAATATTTTCAGTCTTATGTTTTCTGTGGGTGGTCCCTGGTCATAAGCAGTTCTAGGACCCTGAAGTCTAAACAGATGCTACTTCTGCAGGGAAAAGCAGAGCTGCCCTTTTTAAAAATGCTGTCCTAATAAAAGCTGCTGAAATTCAAAACTTGGCAGGATCTTATTCCTCAGCAAGGAGGCAATTGGTCATTAGTTTGCTGTTGTTCTGTGGTCCTTCCTTGTCCACATGTCAGCGCTGCAGCCTCGGATGCCTTGGAGCTGTGATGTGCTGCCCGGTGCTGTCAGCGCTGTCTTGCTTCAAACGGAGCAACCGTGGTGTCAGCTCAGCAGCAAAGGTCTGGCCGGGAGCGTTGCCCAGAGGGCACAGCCCTAACACGCATCTAGCGAACAAAGTGTAAATGCATGTGGCACGGTACGGGCACAGCGCCTTCTGGCTCTGCTACGCTGGGGCAAAGCCAGTTTGTGGCTTGTTTATTTGTACAGTGGTCAAAATAATTATGTATTAGCTTATGCCTGTGCCCTACTCTGGGTGTTTTCTTTCCACCTTTGTCGGTGGCACTGGTAAATGCTCAGCAAATGTCACCCTTACTCCATCATTCTCTCTTGGTTATTTTGCAGGCTCATTTATCTTGTAGCAAGCCCCTCAACCCCGGCAGCTCATTCTTGTGCAGGCAGTTCATTTACTGCTCACAGCTTGCCTGGGATCTGCTTTGGTTAATGCTTTAGCGAAGTCTTAATATGATATATCCTGATCAATGCTCTGCCAAGGCTGACGTTTCTCACAGTCTTTGGACTTGATTACAGCCAACCTGGTTGTATTGTGCTCTCCAGCATACAACCTTCAACTCCCCTGAATCACACCTACTGACATGCGGTTTCTACAAGGTGTCCGTCACATCCTGCCTGAACCCAGCTTCACTGGGGCGAGGATGCTGCGGTGCCTCCTTCGCCGGGCACCGCACGGTGCTTGAGGAGCCCTGTTCTCCTTTCTCAGACCACCCGAAGGTGCTGGGTGAAGATGCAGCATGTTGACTGCAGAAGTTGTATTCACAAAGAAGTTAAATCGGGGCTCAGGATAGAGCAGAGCTAGGGAGTCGAGCAGATCTGCAATGCTCAGTAAACCTCTAGGAAGAGGAGTTTGGGATATGCTGGGACAGTGATAAAGCGTGCACATGGGCTTGTGTGGAATCAGGGAGCCCCCTTCACGCTGACTGTCCATGTGCTGGAGAGTGCAGGCTCCTTTTGCACATTTCGATATGGCCATCCACTGGGGATTTTGGAGACTTTCTAGAAGAGATGGGAAGTTGATGAACCATTATATATGTTTCCCTGGCATGTATATTTGGAAAAAAGATGTAAAAAATGTATAATTACAGTTAAGGAGTTTCAAAATTCCACAAAAATGCACTTGTAGTTTGGATTTTCAATGGCATACTTATTATTGCTGCAGGAGTTTTTGTGGACCCCTTTCTGGACTTGGTAAAAGCCCCTATCAAACACACAGCACAGAGTACTCTTGAAAGAGGACTATATACTTCTTATTTAGATGGCACCTAATAGTAACTCTTGAATTGCTTTACTTACAGTATTACAACATTATATTTTTTAATTTTGCTACAAATAACCAATGGATGAAAATGCAACCTGAAACTTAGCCCACATCTTTGTTGCAATAAAGTGAATTGAACATGATGTCTCCTACACACTCTTTGCCTTAGGATGACTATCCATTGCTGGAAGATTTATTCCTCTTAAGTTGAAAACAGTCAATATTTAAACTCCAGGTTTGTTAAAAATTCATTCAAATTTCACCCCAAATGTATTCCATGACTTTGTATGTATGGGGAGGTTCTAGTACAGCAGTCAGTATATCTGAGCACACCCAGAATTTCTCTGCTAAAACAGGAGTGTGCTGAAGTATGCACTTTAGTCCATATTTTACAGTGACTGGATAATTTTTTTCTGCTTTTATTTTTCTGTCATTTATTGCTATTCTAACAAACCACAAAGAAATGCTTTTAAATGACTTTCATATTGCTAGATAAGGAATAGCCAGAACAGTATCTTAAAACCTCCAAAGTCTGTATCTTCTCAGCTTAATAAAAACATTTGTGGAGACATCGAGCAAATAATTGTGTTCTGTTGTGATTCAAAATGTGAACACACAGGAATTACACAGAAAAGAAAAAATGTTGTTGAAGTGGTGAAAACCAAAATCAGTTGCACACTAAGCACCCAAAGCAACGCAAGTCTAAAGTTGTTTGTAGGCAAAAGCTATAGTTGATAAAATCCTCCAGAATAAAGGCATTCTGTAACTTTTTTCCGAAAAAACTGCCCTAAACTTTGACTCATCTTGGCTACATCCCACAGAAGTTCTTTAATTACATCTATCCCACCTATTTGGGGTGCGCCTGTGCCAACTGTAAATTTTATGGCACAGCATGCTCTGGTATTGCTACTGTAGCTTCAGCTGTTAGCTGGGGATGTTATATGGTTCTTAGCCTGACTGTAATGGGAATGGATCACTGATTTGGGATGTTGTTTGAAAACACTGCCATTGCCAATGTCAAGTGGTTAAGTAGTAACATTGAACTGGGTGACAGAGGTGGGGATAATGTGATCCATTAAGAAGGATGTATCTCAGTATGGGTTTAAAAGATGAAATGAAAATGACACTTAATGGCTAGAATTTTGTTTCAGTTTGACATTCAGTATAGTTGCCTCTACTGGATTAATTTTAAGTCTTTTCAGTCACTTATAGCATAATTTTTACTTGCACCCAAAGCCTGCTGAAATTGGTAAGAAAACTTACCCAGTCTAATGGGTGGTGGATCACACCCTTGGAGCAGGTTGTGCAGAGAGCATCTCTGCTCAGACATCTTCTGTCCTATTCCTAGTCTTTCTTTAACAAATGCTTAAGTAACATTTTACATTACCTAGAACGTAGTAAAGGTGCCAATGCCCACTAAGAAGTTCACTAAATAGCAGGTTTTTATCACCAACAATCGAAGATGCATTAGGATATAACAATACAGAAAAATTTACGGGCCAAGGAGGTATCCAGAGTTTTTGAGAACATGTTTTAGGACAATGGCCACAAACAATTTAGCACTTAAATCCTTCACAGCTTACAGCCAGGGTTGGTCAGGTAAGTAATCTCACCACCACTGGATAAGGCAAGAAGTCACTTATGTGCTGGGAGCCTGCTGTTCCTCTTGATGGCACTGCCCCATCCAGAGGAGCTGACACTCTCTCTCTGTAAACTTTCTGACACGACACAGCCCAGCTTAGACATGCCACTGTTAGGAACAGTGCTTTTTATGGGTCATGTGTTTCTCAAGTGTGTGTGGCACATTTGCTTTGCCCAGTATTTGTTGCTGATGGTCGCCCGATTATCTGCATGGGCTACCAGGTGCATCCCAGCTGCTGACAGTGGTTGCTCAGTCGAATCACTGATGAGTTGACAGCTTTGCTTCCTTCTCATGTCCCTCATTTGATCACTCTGCTTTACTCACCGCTATGGCTTGGGAAAACAGAGACTGTATGTATAGGGCAATGCTAACTCTAACGCTTTTCTGGTACATACACAGAAAGAGCAAATGGACGATAGGTCCGCCTCACTTAGGAAGTGGGCTGTGTCCTGGAGCTACAGAAGCATCTGAAGAGGGTTCCCTCTGGAATCCCAAATTGCTCAGAAACAACTTTATGTGCCACCCTATATGCCATTTATATGCTAAATGCTTTTATATGCCATTACTAGGTCTTATTGTTCACTTGTGAGTGTGTGTGCACTTGTGAGTATTCAATACAACACACAGGTGAGCGATACAGCGTGGGCATCCTTGTGACAAGAGATGCTATGGGATCACAGAGGGAGAAGTAGGTTTGTTTTCTTCATAACACCAGCACAGGCTCAAATCAAATGAGTCAGGTAGGACATTTCTGCATGTAATTCCAGAAGTATTGCACACCCCATCAATACCAAGCAGTGTTTTCTTTGTCTAGTCTGTATTCCTTTAGGCTCATCTCATTTGGCCTGTGATTATTTAGAGGGAGCAGGTGGAGAATTCCCAGTGAGAGGAATAATATAGATGGAAATGAACTTGTCTGTGCAATCAGGCTAAACTGTTTTGCGAGAATTCAAGCACATTTGTTGCATGAGAAATTCCAGTTACCAGTATCTTCCACCTGACTCTCCACGTTTCTTGCATCTTCTGCATCATTTAGCTGATCCTCCCCAGCACCTCCCTCTATTCCCAGTGGAAATCAGTAATGACAGAATATTATTGGTCTCTCTGACAGTGTAGCTAACAATATTTGAAACTTACTGTACAGTGTCCGCTACTTTTTTGTTTCCTACATTACTAGATCTGTTTATGCCAATCTTCTGAAATCCTGTGCTGTTCCGCTCCTTCTAGAGCCTCCAATGTACTTTCATTTCATTTTAATGTACACATTTCTGGTGGATAAAAATAGCAGGTTTTGTCTACTGACAGAAAGGTTGTCAGTAAAGCAAGATTTGTTCAGTGCCTCTGTCACTAAGATGTTGCCCTGTACATCCTTCGGGAAAAGTGCTGTTCAGGCAAAGGTGAGCCATGGACAGGAACCAAGGTGCTATTTAAAACCATAAATGTCTTTATCTGCATCTTATCCCTCCAAAGGCTGAATGGAGGACTGACTCAGGCTGCTATGGTCCTGCAGCACATTTCCATAATGGGTATAGATGCACAGTAACACAACCTGACATTTCATTATTTTTAATAGTGCTATTGCTGGAAGGAGCTGCTGATGTGAGTGCACATTCCAGCAGCAGGCAGAGGTATTAATGTGGAATCACGGCAGCAAGTGCTGAAAGATATGTGGCTGAGAGAAAAGGCAGTGCCACTGGCAGGATACAGTACACAGACTAAGATTCAATTACACAGTATTTATAGGCCCATACTTTCTGTTTCAGTGGTGTGCAGCTGCAAAGAAGGAAGAATAAACTCCTTCCTCTAGCAGTGCCTCTGTGGCACACCCAGTAGCTCACAGAGAGTAGCAACTTCTCGACCAAGAAGAGAAAGGACTGCCCTGTGTGTTTGGTTTTTGCCACAGCCCAAAGTTGCTCCCGATGTGCATACTGCTGTGTATGTGAAAGTGAAAGGCGTGTGTCACTCATTTTTTGGAGCAACGGTGTTTTTCTGGAATTACGCCATCTCTTTTCCCCTTCCCACCCCAAGCTTTGCTGCCCTGCCCCGTCAGGAAGGCTGGTTCGGTTCTTCCTCTGGGACAGAACCGCTCTGCCCCGCTCCTGGGGCTGCAGGGAGCCACGGGGCTCCAGCTCGGTCCTGGCTGCAGGATGGGCTGAGGGAACAGCACGGGGGACGCTGCTGGGCGCGACGTGAGGAATCACTGGACGTGACAGATACCAGCGCAGGTACCTGACAAAAGTCACAGATGGTGCCCCAAGGGGTGGCTGGGTTTTGCAGGTGGTTGAGATGGAGTTATGTGAGAAATGGCCAAAATTCACAGAGAAGTGGAAGGGGAGAGCTGGGGACTTTCTGGGAGCACAGCCTTGCAAGACGCACAGCACCTCAGTCACCACATCAGTAATTGCCTGTAAAGCTGAGCTTGCCTATATAACTGTATCAGAAATACCAGATTTGGGTATGGATGTTGCAAAACTGGGACCGGTGGGGAGGAGGTAATTTGGGCAGGGTTGTCAATCTGGGAGGAGATGGAAGTCCTCTCCAGTCCTGGGAGACAGAACTTGTGCAGAC
Organism: Buteo buteo; assembly: GCF_964188355.1. Taxonomy (NCBI): domain Eukaryota; kingdom Metazoa; phylum Chordata; class Aves; order Accipitriformes; family Accipitridae; genus Buteo; species Buteo buteo. The sequence continues at coordinate 11,106,327 of NC_134185.1, read as the reverse complement.
GTGACCCAGAGAGGGAGAGAAGTGCCTGGGGGAGAGCCAGGAACCCCCCAGAAATAGCAGCTTGCGATGACTTTATGACCAGCATATGTATGTCCCACTGCTGGACATCACGGGTCAGGGAGGAAACACTGAGCCTTGGGAAGGATTTTATTCTAGCCAGGCATAAAGGAGGGCATTTGCAGATCCCAGAAGGAGCACTGTAGAGCTATCCCTTGCTGCAAAGCTTCCTTCGCTCCCTTCCTCCGAGGCTCCCAAGGTGCATTCCCCCTGGCTGTGTGCGTTGTTTAGCTGTGTGTAATGCGGGAGCTGGCACAGAGGAAAGGCATCCCGATGACCACCGCCATAGCTCAGCTGAGCTCTCAGGGGCCTGCAGGAGGGTGGGCAGCCCTGGAAACCACAGGAGATAGAGTAGGTTCACCCTTCAGAAAAGAATGTAATTGTATCTCAAATTTTCCTCACTCTTTGGTGAATTACAAAAATGTCTTTACCTACAAAAAGGCCTAAGCAGGTCAAATTTTGCTGTAGGTACCAAGTTTGCAGTGGTGACTAACTATAACAGGGAAAAATTAGCAAGAGAAATCATCTCCCCTCATCTCTGAAATATATTTTAAATACTTTCAGTACTTTACATTTTCCTTTACCCTCCTCTTTGCATGCAGAGTGAGGTAATCCCTCAGCAAACTCATAACTTGACCCTCTGCTAACACCACATACTGATTCCAATATTGAGGTTTTAGAGAAACATGAAAAGCAATTGATTAAATTTGGATAAATATTTAGGAAGATTTTTTTAAACCTACCTCCCGCTAGTGCTTTTCTCATATTTATGTGCTGGCTGAGATAGCTGAGTAGAAATGCCAAAACCTCTGGAATGGGTCACATTACAGAAAGTTCAGTGTGCTGCTAGAAAATGAGGAATATTTAATTATACCAAACTCCCCTGAGACAGGATGGGATGGGTCATATGAACAACGCAATCTATCCGTCGCAGGTAAGCAAGCCATGAATAACAAATGGACTCTAATTTAGGAATGTAAATAGAGAGATGCCTGATTTGAGGCAACCAAGTCTAAACATTTTAGGCATCATTGTACAAATAAAGCAGGCAATTTTGTACAGTTGTCTGGGCTCATAATGGGCCCTGGCTAAATCCAGTTTCCGATAGCGAGATTTCAGGGGAGATTTAATGATGCCGCAAATAGCACTGCACAAAGCACAGTAACCAGTTACTTCCTTTTAAGTTACAGCAGCATTTCTATGTAAAAAACCCTGTTCTCTGCACATTGTTATTTTTGTTATAGAAACACCACTTACAGTTATCTTAGATTTGCATGATAGCTAAACCAAATTCACAGTCCTTATCTCAAATATCACCTGCTATTTTGGGGGGATTAGTTAGCTGGGATCCAAGCAGGTTCAGTCCCTCTGCTCCCAGTTTTATTTACGTATTTTGGTTTGACGATACTTCAGTGTGAAAGCCCTGAGGGTGGCTCTTTCTGGTGGTTCTGGCTGCCTCACCGGACTAGAGGTACAGACCATCACCTCCTCGCTTTCCCCCCGTCCCTGCAGCTCCCGCATTCACGCTGCGTGGGCACAGCTTCGCTCAGGAGGATGGTCCCAGGGGAGGTCTCAGCTCAGCATTGCCCGCAGCCACACATTGGGGTATTTCCCATTAAAATCAACTTTGGGGTTCGAATCCCCTGAGGATACAGACAGCTCAGCCCAGACTTCCCATGTCCTGGGTGTTGGTGAGGAGCCAAATGTCCCCCACCAGCCCAGCGGTCCCTTTCCCGAAGGATGTCCTCTGGAGAGCAGCAGGGCTGCCTCCATGGGGTGCTGCCTCTTGGCGTCAAAGGCCAGGGGAAACGGAAAGCAGTGGCTGGGCTACAAAAACACAAATTATTTCCAAAATAAAATACATTTCATCTCCTCTGTTGCTGACAGAGCTATTACAAACCCATGTTTACCTTCTCTCCCTGCTCCACCAGGTAGGAACAGCCTAGGGAGTCCAGCTTAACCCTCCTTTCTAGAAAAACGGTGAGCAAATTGCTTCTTATATCATGGGCAAAGCTGTTTGCCACTGTGGCTGTGGTGCATCTCCAAGGCAGAGCTTAAAATGGAGTAAGTCCTTGGGTGAGAGCAAAGCAGAACTTTTCAAGGAGCACTGTTGCAGAACAGAGGAAGAAGTGAGTGTGACTTTGCAGTTTTCTTTGGTCACTCTGACACCAAAGCGAGCGCACTCGGGCTTTGGATCCACCCACAGATGTTTTATTTTGCACACCCCGAAAGGAGCTGTTTTCAGAGAAAGGACACTCTCAAGAACAGGTAGCAGAGGCAGAAGGGTGCTCTTAGAATGACATTTTCAGGCCAAGGAGAGGTCTATGAAGCAGGTCTGTGGGTACATGGCCATCACAGTTAGCAAAAAAGTAGAAATAATTCCCCCACACAATGACTTCTTATTAGATACTTGAAGTTCAGGCTTCATTTTCTTACCCGAATGTGTTTTTTATTATTCCCAAAGTTCACTGCTTTCATACATCTTGTAAACAAGCACAGCTAATGAATAAATAAGTTGCAGAGTTAGAGTGGATAGTTTTCTCTAGCATTACCAACAAAGTTGTGGATCTCTTGAGCTTGTATGTGGGAACACGGTTAAAAATTAATTACTTTCACTTCATCCATTTCACCTCTGTTGTTGTGGCACAAAATGTTCCTCAAAGAAACAAAAAACAAGCAAAAATCCCACTCAGCCAAATTAGCTTTTCCTTCTCCTTGCCTTTTCAGCTATGATTTGGTTGGAAAGACTGGCAGAAGGTGAATCACGAGTGACTGTATCGCAGGGCAGTTTGGTGACCATAAGATATAAGCAGAACAGTAATTTGTTTAGAAATTATGTTTAGTATGGATCAAAATGTAGAGATCATAGTAGAGATCATATACTACAAGGGGAAAGAAGGAGTTTAGAAACAGGTCATCATATCCATGGCAACATAGGAAGAATCTTTTCAACAGAGAGGAGTTTCTTGTCTAGATGCAATTGCCTCACGAACAACAGGTACAGCACTTCTGGGGGACTGGTGAGCAGCAGGTTAAGATGCGATTTGGAGAGGACCTTGGTCCCTCTGCAGCGTCAAGTCAGTCCTCAGGAAGCAGAAAGGAAGGGGAATGTCACAAATTGTGAGCAGCACCCAAGCTCGGCAAGGCTGGCTCCCCCCTCGTCCCCCATTATTGTTGTTATTATTATTGTTATGGTCCCCCATTTTGTCCCCATGCCCGCCTGAGGATGAAGTTCAGCACTGCGAAGGCAAAGGGGTGCAGAGCGAGGAGAGTCTCCCAGGGGAAGGCAGGCGCGTTGTGCGGGGACGTGGCTGGGAGGACAGCAGAAAGCGGTCGCCCGCTGAGGAAGAGGAGCTGCCAAAGCGGGTGGGCAGGGGGTGTCCTCACTCGGGAGAAGCCCAAGGCACGGATCCTCACACTACACTGGACTTCGCGCTGCCCGTGGAGAAAGACCTCTGGGATTGTGTTTCCCTGCTGACAGGCCACGTAAGGTTCTTTGCCACATGTTTAAAGAATATCTGTTTGAGTTCAGAGTAAGCAAAATTGGAGTCTACTCTTTATATCCCCTGAGGAATTTCCTTTTTTTTAATTGACCTCCAAAATTCACCCAGCACCAACTCTTTTACATAGCACAGTTAATGACACAAATCTCTCTGTATTAACTGGCACACCTACCTAAATAATAACAAGTAATTAGAGGTATAAACAACCTTAGTAGCACTCATTGTTAGGCGCCTAGCGGGAGAGTTTGCTTTAAAAGCTGTACCAATTAGTATATTAGAGATGCCTACATGATAGTCAGAAGAAAAAAAAAAAGATTCTTAGAATGTGTGTAGAGATGTTTATTTACCTGTCTACATATTTATTTATTTATTTGTTCACATTTAAGCAGGATCCTCACTTACCTTTGCCTTAGTGTGATGCTACAAAGGTACTGTTGATCATTCAGCAGTCACAGTTATAAGCAAAGCAGACATCTTTCCTATTAACGTGCTGCTAGATCTCACCTCTCAAATAAAATAGGTGAGGCACAAATCTGGAGAGATGGGAAGGAATTGTCTCTCATGCAAACTGTCCTTGCTTTCTTCTTCATGCCATTCTGCCATCCTCCCTGAATTTCCCATGTATGTTTTCAGCAGACCGTGTAGCTTCTGGGTGCTTGCTGCTGCTACTTGTTTGCTCAACTACAATTTGCTGTTTTCTGGTGCTATCACTTTTACAGGACCCGAACAAGATTCCCATTTTCTATGTCTTCATGACAATCTCCTTCTGTTCAGAAGGCAGATCCACTTAATAATGGGATTTCTTGCACTTCACCCTTCATTTTGCTTACAAATCACTGTCAATTGCCAGTGCAGCCCTTTCAGCTCCATGCTGCCAACCAAGCTTTCCTCTGCCAAGCTCAAGATGAGCTTCTTGAGATCAGAAACTTGGCCAGAACATGACCTTCATCGTTGATATATAACATGAATAGGACAAGCCCCAGGATTTTGCCTACTTGAGCAGGAATACACAAATTCCAGCACTATTTTTCTCTCATTCACTCAGCCGATTGCCCACCAGGCAATGAGTGCTGGTGTCATATCAAACACTACATCCAACTATAGCAAGGGAGTTAGAGGTTCAGCAAAGCCACTACTTGAGGATCTTGTTATGCAGCCGTCTTTCATGATGCTGTGTTCTTGGGAGGCATTTGGGTATGCGTGGGACTGGTTGACATCCTCAGTAACCAACGGTAGCTCCCTAAAATTGTGCTGACTCAGCTGCCACCGCAAGAGCACACCAGCTGAGCAGACCAGTGTCCAGGGCTGACAAGTCTGGGAGCAGTGCCAGGTGAAGATAACTTACATACTTGAAGTTGGTAATGGAAGAGAAGTTGTCCCACAATGATCTGTTGGGCACTTGCCAGAGTGACCTGTGGAGTATAGCTTAGGGAATCCAAAATGTGTCCCAGTCATCTCCCAGCACATTGGTAAGCATAGCGTGGATGTGGATGATGAAGGCTTGGTGTTTATATGACAATCAGTATGGATGAGAGAAAGCTGCTCTGCATTGGCAGTGTGTGACAGCTGTATCTGGAGTGAGAAAAATAACTCGCAGCTTCTAGCAAGCTGGTAGAAGAAGCCCTGAACTTTGAGTTACATGTTTATCACTTAGTAAATAGAGGTGTTTGCTATTTCTGTTTCTCAAAGACACTGATATAGCTGGGAGAGATGCAATGCCATGTGAGCTCCTGCTTCCTTCTGCTGGAATGCTGTCCAGGAGCTACTCAAGCTTCCTCTTACAGTGGCAAGGCTTAATCTTTGCAGCCATGGGGCAAGAATAGAAATGAAAAAATCATAATGGGCTTGTCCGAGTGGACAAGTGTATAATATAATAGTAAATTTGAGAGTTCAGAAATGCAGAATCAGCTTTGGACTATATTCCTTATGCCTGAAAGGGATGCACACAGCTCAGTAGCTGAATTTTGTTTACCTTTGGAGTTCTGTGCACACAGAACCTGTATTTAATCCCCTTTTAGCTCATCTGCAAGAAAAAGGAAGGATCTGGATAAAACCCTAGGTGAAAACTCAGTAATTGGTTCAGATCCTGGGTTGGGCATAGGCGTCCTGTGTGAGCCTGGGAAAGTCACTTCATTGCTACTTGCAAAGAAAGGAACCAGGGAGAGCAGAACAAAATGGTTTCATTTACTCTGTGCTGTCTGATGAAATGAGAGCTTTTGTCAAAATTTGTAAGGTCTTTTTTTTTTCCTAATAAATATATTTTAACATATCTCAAACAAGGTGCCCCTTAAATGAAAACTCAAAAGACCCTGTTTGTCAAGATGTGTGAAAGGAAGAAGATACTTTTCCTGACCAGCCTGTCTTTCCTCAACCTCTCTCTGCTGCATCTCCTTGGACTTCACCTTCCTCAGCTCGAAAGTGTTTCTACACTGGGACAGTTACTCTGTCAGCTCTTTTCCTCTTTTTCTGCTCAAAGCCAGGCAGAGACATGGCATGTGCAGTTTTGCTTGCAAGGAGGCCAGTTTTCTACTCTTCACTTGAGCTGACTACACCTTGGCAGCCAGTACTTTTGTGCAGCGGGGATGGGGATGCCCATCATCATGCTTATGCAAAATCTAAGTGTTTAATTCATAAGGGAAGCTGTATAGCCTCTGCTCACGAGCACACTGAGGGCTGGGACGCTCTCCTACAGGATCTGGCATAACAGGGCTCATAAATAGTTATGGCTTCTTGTTACTGCTTGTACAAATTAAAATAGATGCCTAGATAGTATGTGTGAGTGGACAAAAAGGAGCAGAAGTGACAGCACCATAGTATTTTTTTATGCCTTTGGAAGATCACTTGGAGAGAGGTGTTTCCCAAAAAAGTGTACATGAGCACCTCTGCAGGGCTGTACAGAGGAGTGTGATGAAGCAGGGAGGAGCTGGGACTACAGCTGGTGGCAAACGGTGACGGACCAGGAAAATTTCTCAGTTCACAGGCAAAATTTCTGTGCAACTCTAGAGATGAGACCCCAGGAGGATTGTTAGAGAAGTCATCAAGGGTAACGAAGGGACGCACCAGTGCAAGAAGCTGTGAGAAGTGAGCCCCAAATACCTTAGTGAGCCATGCATTGCAGGTGTAGAAGATCAGAGATAAGTTTTTTCCTGAATCTATCAAAAGATGGGCATCAAATGCTGGCATTCCCAAGGTAATTTAAGGCAAGACTTATTTTTCTGCTGATATCTGTTGTTGTTAATAACTTTGGCAGGGTCTTGGCCTCATCCTAATATAGAGAGTAGGAAAAAACCTGAAAACTCAGAAAATGTTTTTCAGGGCAGGAAACTCATTTGGTTAATGCTAAAAGGATTTCCTAATACAACACAGCTCTACAGTAGGGACAGTTAATTCCTCTCAGGCTGGGTTTAAATTTGTACCTACACTGAAAATGTATTAAATTAACATTTTAAAAAACATTTTAAAAACAGGCTAATACATCCTGTCATGTTCTATCTCAGCGCAAACGCATACTGAGAAGTTGTGATAAACAGCAGCCTATTTATACCAGAAATACCGATAGGCCTTTAACTATAGCAATGCAAATGATGCCGCTCTAATTAAAATTCGTAAATGGTTATATTCAGTTTTTAATGAAAATATTCTTCCATGCATTTCCAATCTCTAGCACCATTTCATTTTGTCTATAGTGGACAAGGAATTAATTACTTCAATTGGAGTCTAAATCTCCATGAATACACTGGTAATCAAAGACGTCTATTAGCACTTAGATGAGCTATTCTGCTAGAAACGAATTGGTAGAGATCTGCACTAGCTGCAAAGTTGCTTTCACTTTGGGAATTAGACGGAATAAATGTTGGGTAGTTATGAGACCCAACCAGCTGGCCGGAGCTGTTTGTGCTGTGCAGGGGATTAGCTACAATGGCGAGACATCCTGAGTGTATGCAATTCAGCAAAGCCATGAGGTGCTTTTAGAAGTGTGATTAAGTAGAGTACATTTTTTTGTCATTACAGCCTGGAAATGACAGGCCACCCCAGGTCTAGCTGAAGAGCAAATAGGAGGCCAGCTGAAGGGAAATGGGGAGGAAAAAAATCAAATGCAAGAACTACAGGAAACCTGGGGCCAAGGCTTTCTCCCTGCTTCCCTGCCTGCTGCCACTGCCGGGTTTGTGCTAGCCACCCTGGTCCCCTTTCCTGTCAGTGGAGGGAAGGTATGGACTTCCCATGGATTTGCCATGGGGTACCAGTTCCTGTCTTCACTTGGTGGTTTCTGGGATATTTCTGGATAAACCCCATAGAACAGTAAAAAAATGGCAGTCTTCATAGCCCTTCCTCTTACTATGTTTAATATTCTGGTGATTTTTTTGTAGAATTCCCATGCCAGCAAATGCCATCCTTTCTCCGCTGCTAATACTGATAGGAAGCAAAAGTAGAGCATCACTTGCCATCTGGGACACGCGGCAGCTGGTGTTTCCAGGTGCTCCAAGAGAAAACCAGTCTACTTGTGCATTACAAGTCTTTTTTAAAGGGGGTGAAGGATTAAAACGTCTTTAATTCATCAATAAATAAGCTCTTAAGTTTTTAACAGTGGACTACAGAAGATGGCATATGCTTCTGTGCAAGCATATCACGGCAGTAATTAGATGTTAATGACTGAGAGCCTTTGGTGGAGCTGTGTTGTCTGCATTAATCTTGCTCAAAGGGATGCCTGATTTCCACAGGCTTACAGGCATTCCAATCCTCCATCGTCCCAGTGCTGCAAAAAGCCGCGGTGGTACCTGCCATCCCCTGCGTGGAGACCACCCTGCGTGGTGCTGGGTGGCTGAGCAGCACCACGGTGCAGGGCAGCCCAGCTCCTGGAGATCACTCCTGGACATCCTCTTCCAACGGGACACGTCCCAGTTGGGCTCCTGAAGCCCAACTTCTAGAGATCATCCTCTTAAATCTGCCTGGAGCCATGACCAAGGGGACTGGCAACATTTTGCAGGTGGTGTTCCAGCCTGTCAGGAGCTGCAGTACCTTTGGGGTAAAATAAAGCTGATTCAGGAAAGTGGGATCGGACTTTCGAAGGCTTAATACAAAGTGGCCAAGGTTTGGCCTCCCCTGCGGCCAGCAGGTTGTTGTTCTCAGCAACAGTTTCGTTTGCCTGCGTTGAAAAGCCTTGATTGCGACTCAAGGAAGGATTCTTTGTCATTCCTGCTATCAGACAAGGCCTCCCAGCAAATCACCACCCAGAAAATTGGACTGTTTCCCTTCACAACTGATCCTGGTACTTGTTTTATTTCCCGCTATATCGTCTTTTGTTTCAGTGAAAGAGCTATTGTGTAGATTAATAGGTGGAAAGTATTATCTTTTGATTGTGTTTGTGCGAAGGCCAGGACCCTGATTCTTTATGGGGCCACAGGACATTACTAGAATAACAGCTTCGCAGTATGTGCCGCACAGAGAGGGATTATGTAGGTTTCAATAGGAAAGGAGTCACTAACTAGTGCAGAACAGCATTAATGCCTTATTTTTGAAATTGTATACGAGATTTAATTGTGCCTCTAGATTCATTGGGGAATTACTCATTAAAATAATTCTCATTTTTTGCATACATAATTTTACCTTATTGAATGCACCAACACAAAACTATAACATCAGAAAATCCCTGAGTTGCAGACTTGGGCTTAGGTTTCACTGTACCCCTCCCCTGCTCTGTTTGCATCTATTCTTGACAGCACTCAGGCAGGCTAATGGGCTCCATGGACCAGCCACTCACGTTCTTCATGGCCCAGCTTGAGAGTTTTGCCTGATCTCTATCTTTTTCTCCACAAGTGGTGCTTGCACAGGAATCCAACCTCACTGCAACAAGCCCCTTTCTCCTAATACTCAGGACAACAGAAATCCAGAGTAAAATAATGTGGCAGTCCAAAGCACTTCAAGTAATAGAGTTCTTTTTTTTTTTTCTTTCTGATAATATAATTTATTTCCTAAGAATCATCATTTTCCACTTGCTTTACCCCTGCATTTAGTAAACTAAAACCTAAGATACCCGCTTTGCTCAGGCTCTGCTGACTTCCTGTATACGCTTTGCTGCCACAGGAAAAAAACTGTGCTCTCTCTGAATGTTTTCAAGAGTCTAATGTGTTTTCTCTGTAACTTATTGTCCATTCTGTTAAACAGTATATTAAACAACTTTATTTTCCATGGTGCTAACATCCTTTTTCTTTCTGAAAGTAAACATATCGTGGCAAGTAGTACTGACTCCAAACTCTTAAAAAATTAGTGATATTTCATGCAGTTTTTAATGTGACTTTCAGAAAGTTTGTTTTCATCAGTTTTTCAAAAGTCTCTCTCTGGCTGTTCGCAGCTGCACCTTTTGCTGAAAAGTTTTAACCAGCGATGCAGCTAGGAGAGCTATTTTTTTTGCCCTGATGTGATGTTGGTTTTGTAGCTAGACTTCTGGGCTTGTTAGAAAGTACAGGGATAAATACCACCTCCTGCTTCCAGCCTTATTAGGGACATGCAGATGTATTTTCACAACATGCTCATCACAGTTAGTGATAGATGAAGGCTCACAGTCACTCACATGAGCAAAGAACAAGAACTGCAGAAGAGAGAAGTGTTTGGTATGAAGTTAAAAAAAAATTATTTGTGTTCATTAGAGGACCCTTGTAATGCAGGCATTTTTCAGCAGAGCAGAGAGATGCTGGGGTTACAACAGACTGCTCTCATGGCAAGAAGGATCTTGTTGCAGATGAGTTACCCTAGGAGGTTTTATTAATGTCCTTTTTGGGTTAGCACAGTCAACGATATCAATTCGGTAGAAATATGAAGGGGAAAGAAAGCCTGATGGCCTGCTGAGAATGCAATCTCCTGAAGTCCAGCAACTTCACTGAAGGTAAATTGTCTCAGCAATTGTCCAGGAGCAGACATGATACAACACAAAGCTTTAAATATTTGCTTAAAGGAAATCCTCTTAAGAAATTTGTCAGAATAAAGCTGATGTAAAGAGACCTGTTCAGAAGTAGCACTGAGCATTTATAGAAAAGTGTTGACTGACTAAAGACTAGGATCTATTGGAAATCAAGCTGTGGAGGGCCAAGCATTCAAAATGCAGAGATGCCACCTGAGTAGGATGAAAAGATGCAGAACAACTGGAAAGGCAAAGGACCAGCTAGGGGTTTACTACTGTGACCACCAGAACCAAGCTGAAGAAGGGCAGGGGAGAAGAAAGGAGATGATCCTATGGGAGTGAAGAAATGCCCCAGGCACAGGTGGGAAGAAAAAAAAAGATTCACAACTTGAGATAGTGGAAAATTGGGACGATTGGGCATTTTAGGGGAGTAATCTATTACAAGATGCTTAGAATTCTGAGTAGAGACAGAATACCCTAGGACAGGGGAAGGAGGGGCAGTGGGATATGAATTTGGTATTGATGCATCAAAAAATGAAAAAAGCCATGGAGGGCTGGAAGGAGGAGAGAAATACAGCTCTAGCTACAGCACTGTGTACAGGCTATGGCAGGCAGAAAGAACAGGCACAGCAGCCCAGGTTAGAGGGACTTGCAGAAACTGCATCCCCAGTCAGATGCCTATAGTTTAAAGTCACCAATATCTTTGTTATGAGGATGCCATGGTATCTGCTTGAAACAACCTGGGGAGAGTGCAGGAAAAGACATCACCTGGTGAAGATTTATGGATTTGCAAGAAACATCTGTCCAACTAGGGTGTAAAACACCAGGCAAATCATAATGTCACAATGACCTCCCTGCCTGCAAAAAGGAACATCTTGGCCTTTCTCCTTCCTCCTATGCTGTTCAGTTCCCATCCCCTTCCTGGAAGAAAGTGAGAAAACAGATATTCCCCTAAGGGCCAACCACAAAGCATTCATTCAAGGGACAACTAAACAAGAATAAATGAGAAAAGAAAGCAGTGGGATTTGCTGGGTGACTGGAAATGTGGTGGATGAAAAGTTAAAGGTTGCCAGGAATAGTGCCTGAGGGATAGAAAATGCTATGAATTTGTCCATGAAAATAAATAAAAGGAAGCAGGCAAGGTATGTTCTGCTGCACGGTGTAAGAAAGATGCTATTACAGCTTCCACTGATGGAGAAATTGAACATATGCCAAAACACCGCAACCTTGAGGAACAAAAAAATCTAAAAATCATTTTTGAGAGTCTCCTGAAAGATCAGAGACCTCTAAGTTCACAATTAACATGCCTGTTCAGGGGCTACCGTGTGAAAATTGTCCTGCCCCACTGAGAGGCAGGCAGCACGCTACCGTTTGGTGTAAGGGGGTTGGCATGGATCGGCTCTCCCTGCTGACGGAGCCCCGTCGGTGTGAGCACGGAGCGGCTTTATTGGCACAGGGGCAGCCTGGCTGGACCACAGCAGGACGGTAATAAATCCTCCAGCACACCAAAATACGTGTCTATGCATAACCCACATGCTCAGACCTGCCCAAAGGGCCAGGTATTGCTGTTTTGGTGAAACATCTTACGGTGCATTAGGTGACTCACTGGACCTGTTACAGACATCGACACCTACTGAAACCTGCCACAGATGCCATTCTTCAGGAATGGGACCACTGCTTGTGGTGCTGGGGCCTCCTGGCAGTGAAGCACAGCACAGTTATCTGTTGTCTGCAGGGCCAAAGCCACGATATTTGTGAAAATTAAGTTAAAGGGGGTGTGTTTAGCTATAGGGCAAAATCCCTTGACTATTCCTCCCTGAAACTAAAGCCTGATGCTGCAGTTTTGGAAGCCTGCACATAGCTAGACACAGCATGACCAACTGGTGTCCCAGGCAGGCAAAACAGAGCTACCTGAAGGTGAAGGACGAAGGGTTGCACTGGGGGGATGACACCATGTGGCATGCGTGTATTTACGACTAAGCATCCGGTTATTTGTAGGTGACACAGAAGCAGAGAATTTTTGGTAACGTTCAAATTCTGTGCATTTCCCCAACCAATCCAAAGTAAAACACTCACTGTATGTGTCTCAGGATATGATGGAAGATTAGTGCAGGATGTAAAGGAAGTGTAAATACCTTCTTAGTTCCACAAAGCTTACAGGCTGCATATTTCTAGGTTTTTTCACCAAGATGCCTTCAGGTTACTGGCTGTGGCAAATTAATTAATTAAGCAAAGAGAGTGCTTGACCTATTGAACAGTGTTCTACAGTTATAATCATATACAGGGCGATAAAAGCATAAATCAGTAACATTGGGTATTTAGTGCTCATTGCAAGATTTACTTAGGATCAGTTGAATAGTTTCAAGTGCATCTGAGTGAAAGGGGTAGGTCAAATACATTATGCAGCATAAAATTAGCCTACGCTGACATTTTCACAATGGGTGAACTTCCAAGAGTAGAGCGGATTATGACAATTGCTTGTGTCCCTCATGATTAGTACATTTTCTGTAAAGACAGACAGAAGCATTTCTGGTTCCTAATATCCCTGTTTAACATATAGTGTATGAAACATTTAACAAATCAGGGGAAACACAGCAAAGAGTGGGAATGCTCTGATAAAGAATAAAGCCTGGTTTACCTCTCAGCCTTTACTGATTGCTTTTTTTGACATGTGTTCAGCTGAGCAGGTTGCTCACATGATGTTTGTGCAAAAGCAGTGGCGGTGACCTGCAGCGTGGCTTCAATCCGCAAGGATCCAAGATGCCGGGCCGGCTGCTGTGCCGGAGGAGAAAGCATCTGAGGAGTGTGTTTCAGCCTGCAGCCCTTGTGCCTCCTGCCTTTCCCTGTGTTTTCCATGGTCACACCTGGGTGGGCTTTCAGGCTGTTCCTCAGCTGTGTGAAGTTCGAGGCAGATTGTTTCTGATTCCGATCCCACCCACCGAAAAGCACTCACGTCTTGTGTACACTGTAAGGACACGTCCACCATACACAGCCTGATGCCAGGCAGCCTTACAATAGACTTTTATCAAGCATGTGTGGTAGGGTACAAGACCTAAAAGGATCGCTGTGATCATCTCACCTGTCCTGCTGCTCAGCACAGGCTGGAGGAAAATCCTAGATGAATCACTGTTTGAAGTATTTGGCAGCACTGAGAAAGGGAATTAATTTCTTTAAAAATTCTGGCCCTAGAGCAGCTGCCATCACCACTGGTAACACATCACAGTGCTTAGCTCCTCTTTGCAGTAAATTTGTACATCTTTATTTTCTATCTGACTGTAATTAGGCTAAAAATAGCTGTTTATTTTCAGTGTCCCTTCTCTGGGTAGGTAAGATAAACTTGTGATGAAGTTGGTGCTTAACCTCTGTTTAATAACCTGAGAACTCCCAGAGTGTCTTGATGTTTTCCAAATTGCTAGTGTTCATACTTCATTGTGTGCCTGGTCCAATTTTTTTGTCCTTCTCTTCCATTTATAGATCCAAAGGTCGCACATTTGTTTTTGCCTAGTCCTGAGAGCTCATGTTCAGCTGGTTGGTCACTACCATCCACACATCTTTCTCAAAGTCCTGCTCATAGGAAATTTTCTGTGCACGTACACCTTCCCCTCTCCACACCGTAGGTACCGCAGGAGGCTATGGGTTTGGTTGGAGAAGGAGCTGAAACCCCACAAGAAGCCAGGTCTCTTGCAGTGGACCCACCACTGCGTGTCCTTTTTCACTGAAAGACCAGACTGATTTCTGTCCTCACTCATTGCTCTTATTTACATGTCTTAATTTTGAGGGAACCACGAAAATACCAGTGTGTGAAGCTGACTTTGAGAATGCTCCACATCCTAGCCTGAGAAGAATGAAGGTTTTGGGGGATACTTGGGGTCACTGCACCAGCTGGCTTCTGTCCAGTGCAGTTTTCATCTAAAATAGACATGCAACGGAAGAGCTTTTTTTCCCCTTTTTTTTTCCTGGTGAAAATGCCAGAAGATCAGCCATTTGCACTCTATCCTTAATTATGTATCAAAGGAACATCCTGTTCCCATGATATTTTACATAATGGCCAGCCAACAGGATAAATTAATGCAAGAACAGACAGGGAACAAAGCTGGGGAAAAAAATGAGAAGACCTGCTGAAACAAAGGAAAGCTGTGCCATGTAGGACAGAGAAAATGGCAGATGAGAAAAGTGCCAGAAAATAATAATACTGAGTAGAAACACATACTTCAGACCACTGGGAGAAACAGAATGATGCGGTGGAAAGGAAGAAGGACTCTAGCATACACAGATGGAAAACACAGGGAAGCATCCAGCTGCCTCCGTCATCACATCTGTTCCTGTATCCTCTCCTTATAGGAGTCAGTGAATGATTCCTGATCTTCCTGACAGTTGCTCATTCTCTCTGTCCATGTACCACCGTCTTCTACCTCCCACCTTCTCAACTAGATAGCTGGGTCTTCACCCCAGCCTACATGCTTGACATCCCATGTACAAGTCTGCTTAAGCCCTGAGAAATGAAAAATAAAAGGCTTGATTTGTTTGCTGAAGTCCTTGTATCAAATCATGGAGAAGCTGTGCTCAGACATGTGGTCACCAGCCCTTCAGGCTTTTTTGTTTTATCCTTTAGATGGTGGTTTTCAAGCTCTGGTTCATGGTGCACCAGTGAGGACAGGTGATAATCTTCAAGGCCATTTTCACTCTGTGTTTTTATCTTACAGATTAGATGGCGTGAGTACAAAAAGCTCTATGGAAAGCAGTCCAGCTGTGTGTGGGCCACAGTGCCTGGAAAATGCTGCCACCGACCCCTCCAGCTCTCTATTTGGAGGGGCCCCATCCTGTAGGGAATAGGTGGAATCTTTACCTTTGTCTTCCTCTTCCCCCTGGGAAGCAAGTGAGCAGAGACAACAGAAGAAAGGGCCAACTCCTTTAGCAATGAAACAACATTGAGAAAATTACAGTGATGCTTCTGCATTCTCGTTAGCAGGAGCTTTAATCTAAAAGCATGGAAACAGACCAAATGGTTTATTTGCCTCCGCCAAGCCGATTGCTGCTGCACAGGAATGTTTGTCTCTGAAACTTCTGGACTCATGATGAATGCAGCTTTCAGAATAAGGTAACAGTTGTGATTACTGCAGTGAATTCAGTGTGGTATCAGTTTCAGAGAGATGATAGAGGAATAGATGTGACAGCAGAAACAGTGGGATGCAGCGAGGATGGAAATGCTCTGCACTCCTTACTATATCTATGTATTTCAGCCCAAAGGAAGGAGTACATCCAAACCGTTCCCCATGGGGGAGAGGCAGGGCAGGGCAGGACTGTGTGTTTTGGATGCACTTTGCCTGTCTGGGTTTTCATCTGCATATGCCGGAGTCTTTCATCATCTCCCCTGCATCATGCTATTTCTCCCCCTAGTTTGGATTATGGGGTTTTGTCCTGCTGACTCTGAACCACATTTAAATGCACCTTCCCAGTTATCTGAAGAAAATGAGCTTCCAGCCAGCACTGCTAACATTTTTAAACACCATTGCCAGTGCTTCTTCGCTTGAAGAATCCTTTGCTAGTTGTAAAGCACCTGCATGCATGCACCCACCTCCGCAGAATAAAGGTGCTGAGAGGACATCTGCCGCACAAACAGCACCTTTGGGTGCTTCGGGAAGTAAGCAACAGTGACCAGAAGAGAGGCAGAGAAATGGTTTGCCAATTTGTGTTTAACAGAGCTCCTGGGATATACGCTGGTTACTTGGCTGGGTTGCTCTGCTTCATGCTAGCTTCAGGCTCTGTGCTGGGCATGGAAACCTGGGAGGGACTTTGTGTCCTCAGGAGCTGGTTCTTTCCAGATTTGGCTGGGAGATTGGACTGAGATTAGATAAAGCTTAATTGTTACTTTTGCTGGATGTGACTAATCGTTGTTAAGAGGATAGCATGTCCCAGGCTCACCAGAGCAGAAATTGAGGGACAGGGTTTGAATGGGTTTTTGCTCACATGAAAAAGGAGCTGTTTGGAAGCTAAACCTTGCAAACGGTTTCTTATCCTCTTTGTATTCATCACCTTCTTGGTCTGGGAGAAGAAAATCAGCCAACATAGAAGATGTTAACCTTGAGCAAAATTCAAACATTCATTTCTTAAACATGCCGTTTCCTGCACAAACCATTTAATTTGTATCTTTATTTACATATATTTCCCAGTACATTAAATTATTCCATTGGCTAATTCTCATATTTCATTGACCCAATTTCTGGTTTAGTAACAACATCCGGATCACAAATGCAGTAACTGAAGAAAAATATTTGCCCTGATCCTGACTCTAACTAGCATGCAATTTGTTAGGTCCTGATTGAATTGATACAAGGATGTGTGACACACCTGTTTTAATAACAAATTTTCTGTTCTGCATGTCCATTTATTCCCTGAGTGACCAGAGACAACAGAAGAAAGGCCTGAGTCCTTTAGCAACAACACAAGGTTGAGAAAATGAGAACAATATTTCTGCATCCTTCTAAAAATGTGCCTCTGCTTCAGAGGTGGAGGCCAAATGCTCTGCTTGCCTGTGCCAACCCCATCGCGGCTACTCAGGAGTGTTTGTCTCCAAAACTTCTTGACTCCTGATGACAAAAGCGGTTTCCAGAATTAGGCAAAAGTTCTGATGACTGTAGTGAATTTAGTATGGTATTAAAAATGAGCTATAATTACTTATGGTTCATAAAGCTTATTTCTTCTCGGAGCAAACCCAGCAAAGTATGAGGTTTTTTTGTTCTGTTCTGTTTTACACTGATAAAATGACATTTCAGAAAAAGCTGAAAAAAATGGAAACAGTTGAATACCTAGTTAGTTTTCTAAGTAAGTACTCTGTCACATTATTAAACTTGAATAATGTGATTAAACTCATAAATGACAGTATTCCTTTCCAGAACTTTTCTCATTCAAAAATGAGAAAAGTGTTAATGAATTTATCCTACTTCCACTGTTAAAGTGTTAATTAATTTATCCTACTTCCACTGTTGCATACCAATATTATTGTAATACACACATAGCAAAACTGAGTGAGAGAAGTGAAAGGACTCAGATTAGAGCTCTCATTAGTTTTCTGAATTTCCAATTGCCAACTTTTATGCTTGTTCTTTACACCAGACTACAAAGCAGGAAAAAGAGTTAACTGCCTGAAAAAAAGCCAAGAACCAGCTACACAATGTCATATGATGCTTTGTCTCACACAGATGATTGCTAGTATAAGATGAATATGAAAGATCTTTTCTAATGTGATTATATCACTTGCCACTCCTAGTTAGAAGTAGAACAAGGAACAGGTAAGGATCTCAGGTTAAAAAAACAAATCAGTGCACCACCATTCTTTATTTGATCCTGAAAAAAAAAATTAACTCACTATCCTGACATTCCCCAGGTTTCTAATCCATATCACTGACCATGAAAGGATGTAAGGGAAACTGTTGCCATGAACAAAGTGATCTGGGGTTTACCTATTTTGAGTAAGTACCCTTTGTCCAGTGACAGGGTCTTGAAAGTTGTGCTGAGCCATACAGCATGATCCCTCTGTGTAGAAGGCTTCATTGGGTTGTCAAGGAGACTAGCTTTTTTGTCAGATGCAGCTTTGAAAGTGAAGCACTAATATGAAGGAAAACTATGGGTACATGTGATACTTAAAAAGACCCACTTCTCAAACTCTAGAAAAATTTGCTTTCTCCTCCTCACTTACACAGACACAGCAGTAACGGGTTGTTAGTAATTTCTTAGTGCCTCTGTATTGTGCTCCAGATTCAATAAAATGAAGTGGCAAATCCTGCGTATCAGCTCCCAGGCAGACAACACAGACTCTTCTGTGTTGAGACTATGGATGCTATAACCAGCTACGGTTCTGCGCTGATCTTTGGAAAGTGCTGTTGTGTCATCTCCTTGCCCCACATATCAGGGACAGCCTACTCACAGGAGGGGTCTGGCCATGGTTTGGTCTGGCCTTTTGGCCAGCAGATTTGTGGACAAACAGATGTTCTGCCCTTTGTTTTGCTCCACTTTTGTGCTACCTTAGAAGAAGAAGGTTGGGGGGACCTTTGGGGCCTCTTGGTCCCTTCTCTTGCCTCCACTCTGGTTCACCTGCACCCATGCCAGTCCCTGGAGATGCTTGGCTGGCCTCCTCTTGGGGGTCTCCTTGGAATTTGAACTATGGTACCACATTTCCCCTCTTTCTTTAGTTCTTTGTTCTAAATCTTTCTTTACAAGCGTGATTTCTGGACCTCTTGCCGTGCTCACTGGTATCTTCTGGGCTTTCTCCAACTGGCCCATGCCCTTTCTGAAGCACAGGACCCCAGACGAGGTCTGGTACTTCAGGCGGGACCTTACCCGTGCCAAGCAGAGCTGAAGGACTGTCCCACGTGCTGAATTCCCGTCTCTGCATTCAGTGATGTGGTTGCCTTTTTTTGTAACAAGTCACATCCGGCTTGTGATTGATTGATTGATTGTTTGTCTCTTGCGTCCTGTCTGCCTCCCACCAGCTCAGTAAATTCACCAGTGGTGGATCCAGAACAGTAAATTCATTTTAACAGTAAATTTTTTATAGTAAGCTGGATCAGGGTGTGTACCCAGTTTTGCATCCATCCCTTTTTTTCCTTAGCTTCTGTATGAGAAAGTAATTGAAGCGGCACCAAGAAACTTCTAATAAAATCAAGTTGTGACATCTCCTCCTTCACCTCTATTCACAAGGACTGTTACTGAGTTGCAGGAGGCAATTTAATTGATTTGACACAGGGTTTTTTAGCACATAAAGCCTGGCCATGTGTCTTTGAAAGCAGAGAAAGCTGTTTGATGTACTTCTGAGGACTTAATTACTCCTAATATCCCATGTTACATAGAAAAAGTCTAAAAATACCCTTCAAAAATTCAAGTTTCTAAAGGGTATTTCACTATACAGCACTCCACATTCAGATTTTGTTTAGTACTGTTTTTATTTTGTCAATATTCTGGTTTCATAAAAATGAAAATGTGTTTTATTAGAGTACTGAATATATCTTTATACTGCATGAATTTACAGTCTGAGTTGTCACTGACGAATGTGCTGGGATTTCAGAAAGTGTTTCCCTGCTGTGCTGTGGATTAGAAATCTTCCCACAACAGATTTTATCTATTGACACTCTTCAGTCATTTCAAGCTCATTAGGCTATCACAGCTATGACATCTCCTAGGGAGGCTGGAACTTCAGAAGTACTCTGTACTTTACTGTATCATTATTTCATTTTATGAGGCATGGGAAGGACAGGAACCAGAATGACAATTCACCCAACCCTGCCCTGCTTTGTCCTTTCCCCCATGCCTCTTTTACAGCTGGCTACAAAAATCACAAAGCTGATCTAAAGGAAAGCGTCGCCAATTTTTTTAAGTAAGTGCACCTCTCTTTTATCTGTCCCATGTTTTCTGCTTCTCCAAAGAAATGATAACCTGCAGGCATCAAATGTAGGCATTTTTTTTCATGTTATTCAAAGACGACAGTTAACAGGGTATTATTTACCTCCTACCTTACGAGTGCCTGGGGCTGGGGTGCCCAGCTGAGCCTCCTCCAGTCACAAGGCAGGGACGGTCCCTGTCTGCAGGACCCTCGGGTCAAGGCAAGCAGCTGGCAGAGCAAACAGCGAAAGCATGGGAGGGAAAAGAAGGGCAACAGCAATGGAAAACGTGCCTATGGGGTGTAAAGAATATGCAGCGCTCGGATTTTGCTTTTGAGGCTGCAAGTCAGCAAGTGCTCGTTTAATTGACGCCTTTATTCCCAGCAGTCCCGCCGCCTGCCCGTTAGCAATTGGCAGTTTCCTGGCAGCTTCGTAGGAGCGATGGGCTCTGGGAGGGGAACTGCTGGGCTGCAGACCAGCCTGGGGAAGCAGCCCTGACCCTGCGAATCTGGGGGAAAGGGAGCTTTACAGCTTCTTGTGCTGGCGGCTGGACACGGGGGGTCAAGGCTGGCGGCAGTGCTGGAATGGGGAGGGCAGGCCAGGAGGATGGAGGTCAGAATTGAGGTTGCACGACCACGTCAGTGACAATAGATGCCCCTGGGGAGGAGGTGAGGAGTCTTGTGCCTTGCTACTGCTCAGGAAGAGGGACACCCACCCTGAGTTGTCCTGAGGACATTTCAGTAGAGGACACTTGGAACAGCCAAACACCTGAATCTTTCTCAGCCTGGGCTACCACTCACCATCTCTCGTCCTCCTGGCTGGCTCTGTCTGTTGCATGGGCAGGGACAAAACCACCCAGATCTCTGTTGGTCAGGACAGGCAGCTGGGCTTCTGGGTGTGATGGCCAATGTCATACTACAGCAACCTGCAATGAAGTGACCAAACTGCATGAATGTTCCCTTCTTTCCTGGTGTTGGCACAGGTATTTTCAATGGGCTTTAATGTATTTCAGGCATGCATTAGGTGGCTGCCCCTGCATTCCCCACCAAGGAGTGCTGATCTACAGGATCTGCAGCAACCCGCTGCTCTGACGGTGGGGACAGACCCCAGCTCCATGTACCTGCTTGGTGCCGTTCTGTCCAAAGCAGGAGGGCTGGATGTCTGACAGAGTGCCATGTTGTAGCTCCACAGCTACCACCATGCTGCCCACCCCCCTGCCAAAGCACAGACAGCCTCTATCCCCGGCCACATCACTTGCTCCAGACCCTCTGTGCCACAGCTCTGGTTTACAGAGACAAATCTGCAACTCTGGGCTGGAGAGCAGCAAGTGGTGTGCCATCTCCCTGGCAGAAGTCTCTTACAATAGATTTGATGAAGGGTTTTTTTGCCACAACATGAAAACTGATGTATCTTGAGGTTATATGAGAGAAATACAAAGTCAGAAAAGGTAAAGAATCATCTTTGCTGACCCGTAAGATTAATATATAGACTTAGACCTCTGGGATACAGCTGTCTTCAAAGACAGGACTGACTTCTCATAACAACACTGATCCAATACAGATTGATATGATTCAGTGGGTTCTTCTTTATTTGTACAAGGAAAACTGAATCTTTAGTTATTGTACTTACCACAGTTGTTTTGTGCTGGAAAGGACTCAGCTTTTTTTTTTTAAACATGGATGAGTAACATTTTCATTTAAACACTTGGGACAGATCTTCTTTCACAGATAGAAGCACTTATTCTTCATTTTCAAACACTTGCTTCTTTTTAGACTCAAAACCTTAAGGGTCTGTGTTTTGTGCTTTGCATTTAGGTCTGATAGAGATGAACAGTGTTTGAATGTACTTGTAGCTGGACAGCTTCCTTGTGATGAGACAGCACTTGGTGAACAGAAATGACAGCTTTCTGCACCTGAAGGGATTTTGGACCTGGTGTTCTTCTTAAAGCTTTCAGGAATGTGTGACTCCAAATCTTGCTTTTCCTTCCTTGCCTGTTGCGACTCAGAGAAAGATCTGACCTGGCTTGCACACAGGAGTAGGGGAGACAAGGGAGGAAAGGTGCAGTGTTTGAGCACCATGGTGGTCGCAGGATGGCCTGCAGCCTAATGCTGTACTGAGACTTGCAGGAAAACACTAAGACCATGGCTCCGCTCTTTCCAACCCAGCAGACTCTGGAGTGAGAGGAAGGATGCACGTTTCTTCAGCTCCCAGTGGGATGCCGTTCCTCATTCCCAACAGCTTTGCCTCTCTAGTGGAGTCCGACAAGACAAATGGACTGAAGCACCAGGCTCAGCATCATTCAGGGACCAACAGCACTCTTCAGGAGACTCCGGGAAAGGGTGAAGCCAGTGGGGGTGCAAAAACCAGCTGCTGGGCTGCAGGTTGGATGCAGGGAAGCATCCTCCTTCAGTAGCTGCCTCTGACCTCAGGGTGTTCGAGTGAACTGGGATTTTGGAGACCTTCTAGACTTAATCCACTAAACACTATGACAAAGAGAAGCACTCATATCTATTGGTAACTCACCACGAAACTGGGAAAATGCCATAAAAACATTCAAAGCGAGAAACAAAAAGTAAGTTTTGGACTTACTTTTTTTCCCCAGGCCATTTGCACACTGTTTTCTGTGGGCTTTGTTATCCAAGTCTCATTTCAACAAGGGGTAAGTGACAGACTTCAAAAAAGCTCCCACCCTGGAAAGTACTGGTGGCTGCTGGCCTGCAGAGCTTTCTCCTTCTAGGTGACTGACTGGTGACAAAACTCGTACTGCCCAGCTAAGCACTGGTGGGGCAATACATCCCTCCGCTGCCATTGGGAGGCCCTTGAGCAGAAAAGGCTGGACAATGTCTGAACTGAACTGCAGATGGCTCACTGGGTGTTTGCTTTCCTCTGACTCTTCCATGGTGTACTTTAGCAGCTGCACACAGTGGGATTAGTGAAAAGTATGTGACACTTCCAGCTGTGATATGGCCCTGATACTTCCAGCTATGTAAGATGCCTCCATCTTCTCCGGTTGCTCTCATTTTTGCTGCAGACCTTTCCAAGCCTTAGTGCAGGGAACTTCCTGGAGGGTAAATGGAAGATCCTTGTAACAACAGGGACAGGAATTACAGCTCATTGAGGTGAGGTGATTTTTGGAAACTGCAAAGAAAATGCCTTGTTGGAAAAGTAATTTCACATTGGTTATTCAGGGAAGGAAAAAAACCCCAAATCATTAAAAGACACAAGACAAAGACATGAGGAAGAGGAACAGGCCATCTTCCAAACACTGCCCCTCTCTACCAGCATCCTACCTAGGCTATGCTGGCTAAGGTATCTCTGATCACAGGTACCTGGAAATGTCCCCAGTCAATGTCCTTCATGGTGATGGATGCAAACTGATTAAGGGATATCAAAGTCTAAAGATGTATATAGGCACCTGGAGGCAATTTTTGAAGGTACCTAGTTTTCAAAATAGCCCCCATTGAAAGTGCTTAGCTGGGCAGTTTTCAACCACCTGCAACACAGAGGGACACTGTTACCTACCTACCTACCTACCTATCCACCCATGCCTGCCTTTAAACACTTTGCTTTACTCACACGGGCCAGTGCTTAAAAGACATTACAGCTGGTGAGGAAGTTTTGACTGTCCCATGAATAATATGGATACAGCCCTCTGCTTCCAGCAGAGAAAGGGGAGATGGCTCCTTCCTCTGTGCATTTCGGTACAGCTGCCATCACCATTGTTCCCCTCCTTGCATCAGTGGGAAGCCATACAGGACAGTCTCCAAAGGAGAAATCACAATTCAATACATCTGTGGGACCTGTCACAAGTGCACATTGAAGAAACGCTGCAGAGCCCAAGCCTACCAGTGGCAGAAAGGCCAGATTCATTTCATGAGCCGTAACTGTGAAGCTGCAGAGCTGATCCCCACCGGGAAAAAGAAGTTCACAGCATTCATAGCAACCTCCACGCTGCTTTCTCCTGGGGTTTTAGAAGACCTTGCACAGCAGGACACGAACGTGGTTTGGGCTTCACAAAACTACAGGGGTACAAATGATTACTGTTCATAACAGAAGGGAAAAAAACCACCCTATGCTTGGAAGCTAAAATTGCCTGAGGAGCAAAACTGCGTAAATGTCGCTGTTGCTGGAAGGCAGCTCCCAGTGCAACTCTTACGGGTGTTTCTGCTGCCAGTTTCTAAAATGCAGCTGACTGTCAGATGCACTCCTTGGAAATGCATGATTTCCAGAGGGCAAAATTTTGACAAGATTAGACAGCTTTGATTATGTGCAAAGCATTACTAAACCTCTGAATTTACATAAAGTTTTCTTCAAGGCAGTAGAAATGTATACTGTTTTCAAGACATCAATTTTACCTTTTGCACCAGTATGCACGGAGTCAGCTCTTTTACTACTGTTGTGATGGGCAGCCTGAACTGGATCCGTTTCTGAGCCAGCTGTATAGGTGCTTCACAAAAAAGCTAAGTGTGATTTTAGTTTTTTATTTTCTCTCTCTCCCCTTCTATTCCTTAATCTTTCAAAACTAGTCTTTGAAGCAGAGAGCATCAGGAGAGGAAACGTCAGGTCAAACAATTTAATGGTACGTAACTGGCACTCCTCCAGCCGCGCTGGGGTGAGAAGAAGCCATGGCTGCTGGCTCGCTGGCCCTTCAGACAAAACTGCCTTGGTGCCGGGGGTTTCCTGAGACACTTTCCTCCGGGAAGGTTACCTGAGGTGAGGAGTATCTCTAACACAGAGTTTCACAAAGGGCTGATTTCAGGTAGGTGCTCCTCACCCATAAAAAAGCAGTCGACCTCATCGGTCAGAGAAGCAAACGCCATGAACAAAACCATGTTCTCAGGGAAGGATTGTATTTTCCTGGAACCAAGGAGAAATGAGTAAGGAAAAAAGCTCTGGTATTAGTACAGCTCTACTAATAAGTAGTGTAGAGTCTTTATACTAAAAATATCTAGCTTTACATATCATTATAGTTAAAAATAAAGACCATGCATATTTCAGACAGAAATGTATAACGCTAAGAGTACTCTAGAGTAATGAGTTGTAACTCAGGGTAACTTTCAGGGGACTTCAGCAGGAGAAGTGGCATTTTTAATGTTCTTTTTAAATCTCTTCCCTTTTATAAATGACTCTGCGATTATTTAATAAAGCATAATTTTTTGAACCTGGAGCTGCCTTTCTATAAATGATGTTATGAAGTGCCATTTTATCCTGGAGGGACCCAGGAAGGACAAAATCTAGTTTTCTTATCATTGTTGAATCTGAGTAGCTTCTCCTTGCTATTTCTCTGAACGTATCTCCACCATGAGATGATGGTTAGGCATCCGGTGACCACGGCAGCCCTACCTCCCAGCACCCCTTTATCATCTTCTTCTTCTTCACTTCTCTGCTGTCTCCTGGTATAACAAACAATCCTGCAGCAAAGGTGCAATGATGGTGAGGAAGGCTGGAGATATTGTGTGGAAACAGCAGAGGAGGGTAGTGATAGGGAGTTATGGGGAGTTGTGTAGGTCTTGTTTTGTCTTTCTCAGCTGCTACATCATTGTCATAGGTGAAATTTTCTTTTTTTTGTGTGTTTGTCTCTTCTAATACGTAGTAATATTACCAAGAAATAACAAGTCATGATGGGTGTGGGTTCCTCTTACCTACTTTCAGTGGTACCAGGCAACATCGCTCTTCAGAGGGCACAAATCAGTCCCTCTTTGTTGACTCTCCTGGGGTGCATTAAGCCCAGTATAGCTAACCAGTTGAAAGAAGTGATTGTACTACTGTACTCAGCACTGGTGCAGTCTCACCTCAAGTACTGTGTGCAGTTTTGAGGTCCACAATGTAAGAAGGATATAAAATATTAGAATGTGTCCAAAGGAGGGCAAAAAAGATGATGAAAGGACTAGAGGGCATGACTTAGGAGGAACGGCTGAGTATACTTGATTTGTTCAGCTTAGAGAGGGAGGGATGACCTCATTGCTCTCTACAACTTCCTCAAAAGAGGGAGTGGAGAGGGAGGTGCTGATCTCTTCTTTCTGGTGTCCGGTGATAGGATGCGAAGGAATGGCTTAAAGCTGCATCAGAGGAAGTTCAGACTGGATATTCAGAAAAAGTTCTTCACTGGGAGGGTGGGCAAGCACTGGAACAAGATCCCCAGGGAAGAGGTCGCAGCCCCAAGCCTGTTGGTGTTCAAGAAGTGTTTGCACAATGCTCTTAGATATATGTTTTAACTTTTAGGTTGCCTTGTGTGCAGTCAGGAGTTGGACTCAGTGATCCTCCTGGGTCCCTTCCAACTCAGGATATTCTGTGATTCTAGACCATCATGTTGGGGGCAGTGCACGCCTGTGAGACGGTTAGAAGTTTATGCCATGACTGGTGGACTGAATGACCTATGGAAATCAGACAATGAATGTATTTTCTTACTTCAGTGGCGATGTTGTTCAGTCCTACAAGATTCAGTGGAGGAAAGAAACAGCAATGGGGGTCCCCCAGCCCTTTCATGGTTCATCCCCACCTCACAGCTGGTACTTTGTCTGGGGTTTAAAGAAGTGTGATCCCTGACTGCAAGAGCTGTGTCGGAAGAAGTTCATGGTGTACACAGACCTCTACTACACATTAACCCATTCGACTAGTCTGCAGTGGTGAAGGTGCTAATGTTCATTTTTTACTGGGTCAGAATAAAGCACGGCACCCACATAAGGAGCTTTTGGCCTCTGCCGTATGTTGATACTACTGTACCCATGGACAGTGTTGAAGCCCTGGTGCTGCAGAGCAGAAACTCCAGCTCCAGGGGCGTGTGTCTGTTCTACCGCTCAAGGAAGCAGGGGGGTCATGTGAAGGATCCTCAGTTAGAAAGAGAGAATAATTCCCCATAAATGTTTAAAAACTCATTTTATAAAATTAGTTTAAAATCTATGGCAATTAAAGTTACATCTTGAGAAGAAAGCTCATGGCTGCTGGGTCTGCTGCACTGAGAAAGCTCAAGAGATAGCCATGACTAATATTTGCATTTAATGACATCTTCATAAGGGAATCTAGATATCGTCTGGTGCTTGTTTCTGAAAAAAGGAGTAACGGTTTGTTTGTCTCTCTTGGTCACTGCCAGCCTGCATTAGATTTTATGGGTTGATTGCTAGTCCCTGAGCTTATCTCAATCCCCCCCCCCATACATTCCCCTCAGTGACACAGCAATCTGAACTTAAATACATTTGAGAAGAATTGTAATCAGTCATTAATCATTTTACAGTAAGAAATATTAATTCATTACATAGAATGTGTGAGGCCTTGTTCATTTTTTTATTTAGTTTTGAGCAAGTGCTCAGCCATGCAAACTACCATAAGGTGCGCTTCTTGTGCTGCTGTACTGGGGCATCAAGGTCCCAGAAAGGTGGTTCAATTGAAGATTAATTGGCAAAGTCAAACCAGGTTTTCCACTAGGTAAATTCTTGCAAACCTGGTTCATGACACTGTATGTGTTCAGTTAGCTCTGTTTGTCTTTGCACACTGCCAGCACTCTTCGAATCTGCTTAGCTAATGGATGTGATACAGATAGGGCTATAAAGTTTAAACCAATTACTGGTAATGCGCTATTCAAAAAAATGATAATGGAACTATATAATAGGAGTTAAATAAGCACTGATTTTTTTGATCTTTAAAGATAACAGAAGTCCCATTCTTTCCCTACATGTATTTCCATTTAAAAAAAAAAGCTTAAGAAATTGGCACTCAAGCCACCATCTAGAAAAAATATACATCACTTATGTATATTGAAGGCAAGACGTTCAGTTCCTTTCGAAACAATACTGTAGATGAATAACACTGAAAATCCCAGTGAAACACAGCAATTGCCTGAGTCCGCATTCAGTCCCAAGAGTACAGAAGTTACTGTAGTCTAATGTTTATTATTTGTTCATATATTATTTGCAGTGTGTCCATGACTTGCCAGGCACAGCCCAGACTGTTAAAAAGGGGATTTCTAGCTCCAAGATGGACTATAGAAGAAAGGCAGGGATTATGTTTTCTCTGCACCATAATTTACAGCCTTCAGTGAAAAACTCACCAAGATATGTGATAACACAATCTAAACTAAATGTTCCAAGTAACAGATAGGTTTGGGGCAATTTCATGTTTCAGCTTCCCTATAAAACACTGATGATGATTGTTTATGCAGGGAGTCTGTAAATATGGGAGCATACATGAAAGATAGTACACAGAGTTCAGAAAAGCATTTCAGCAGTTCTTCATTAAGGCCCCAAATGAGGGTCATACAGAGGGGATTTAAGCAATCACAGCAAATCTAACCACTTGGAAAGCAAATGAATGCAATGTATTAAACCCAATTGTTTTGCACCAAGGAAGAACTGGCACCTCCTCAGTGCAAAACATCAATCATGAGGGAAAACAAGTACCATGGAGCTAAAGTCAGCTCCAGAAAGTGAATTTACAATTAGACAGATAGGATGAAAATAAAAGAAACGGGATGCCATGGGAAGAAAGAAAGAGGAAGCGTGGTAAAGTGTGGTGGTTCCTATGCAGTTTCACTGAGATGGAAGCCAGCAGGTAGGACCCCAAAAGGAGCCAAAAAGGGCTTTGTGCCACTCACGGTGACAATGCTTGAAAGTCAGGGAGTCAGCTGTGTGAGTGAGATCCATAGTACTAACAGCCATGCTCAGGACAGGAGTGTTTGCTAGGTACACTGAACTGAACCGACCTGCCAAGCTCCCAAGAGAAGTATTTGGTAGAACTCTGGGATAGCTGGAGATGGGGTTACTGCCCCGGGAGGGGGGTGATGAGCAGCTCTGTGCTGATAATTCAGCTCTCATAATGCCCACGCAGTCACTTGAGTTGAGGAGTATGGTGCATACAGCCCAATGAAGAACTTCACATGAAAATGCCTAGAGAGGGAAACCTAGCCCAAGTCAGGTTATATTGGGCTCAGGTTTGGCTTAGAAATACTAGACCATCCAAGGCTGTCAATACGCAAGAGAAATCCCAGCATTTTGAGCAGGATTCTGTGCTAAATGCCATTTTTATAGCACCATTGAACATAATTTAAACTGATTACCTGAAGAGAATATCAGTAGGTTATAATAATGGTAGAAAATTTCACATTATTCACCCATTTTCTGGGTCAGTGTGGGTCATCCTGCTGACGACTTGGTTTCAGAGCACGCTGGGGGAGACCCAGGTCAGTCAGGGTCACTGAGAGAGGAGAGCACGCTGATAGAAGGAGAGGAACCAACTCTAGGAAAGTGTCAGCTGCCAAAGGAGATTCTGGCATTGCAAGGGCCAGTGTCTGAACTGTGGGAGTTGCAATACCCTTTGTGGTGAGGCTAAAACCTCCTTCTGCGAGCAGGTGGCTCTGCCTCAGGGGAGGCACGGCAGCGGCTGCGTCGCTCTGCTTGGCTGGGCCAGGGAAAACATCCCTGGGCACTTCTGGCTCATGACAAATGCAAAGTGTTCCATTCGCCACGGGGATGGAGCACAGGGATGGGCTGTTACCAGGGCTCAGGTGACATGTGATAACTCATCATGCTGCGGTAATTTGATTATATGTCTAGCCTGAAGATGTATCTGTTACCTCTCAGTGCCTTGCATTTGTGATGAACTGAATGACATGTCCCCATCAAGCAGACTTTTGCCTGAATGAGTAATGAATAATCATCTGGAACCCAGTTTTGTCCCCCTGTTGGTGTGAGCAGCCCTGTGGCTTTCTGTGGGTGTGTTTGTAGTGGAGAAGAAGCACCAAGTGTGGATGTCAGAAGCAGCCTATATGACCACCAGTTCTGATCATCCAAGCGCATCTCTGATCGAGGATCAACATTTCACAAATCTTCGTTGCTCAAATGCTGAAACTTTCCAATGAGCCAGGGTTTTCTACTTCATTTGTTGTTATTATTCAAGTGACAAAAGGCGGAGTGATTTCCAGCCCTTTGGGACTCTGATGCCATGCCATGAGGGCAGTGGGAGCAAAATTTAGAACACAGCTCCTGCCTCCCTTACAGGGCTAAATCATACCTGCTCTGGAGAGCAGGGCAAGTAAGAGGCATGAGAAAACCTCACCCTCACACTCTTACATGCAGATTGTTGGCTTTGCTAATGGTTTTATTGCTACTTATTGGTTTGATGTGTGTCAACACGTACAACAGTACAAAGACAGGAGCTAACAGCCTACCCTTAGCAGGCAGGGGCGAATAAGGTGCCCTGAGGAGGCTGGCAGGTTTCAAACTAGCATAGATGTCTTAATAATCTCACTCAAGAGTACTGAAACAGAAATAAGCATTCAAGAGACTGGAAGAGAAAGACTTGGAAAATGGAAATGTGAAAGGGGTCCCAGAGAGGCTGGGTGCACCCTGTTAAGGCAGTGGATCGCTGTGCTGGTACCACCCATGGTAAGCACCATGGCAAGGTGGGATGCTGCCACATCTCTTCAGCTAGGAAGCAGTGGCACAAGCCCATGCAATGGGGCTACCAGCATGACCAAATGTCCTCTCTCCTACAAAAGCTCTTCCTTTGTTTCTTTCAGTTAACCTAACAGAAATTGTTCAGGCCAGAACAGTTTCTTTGGGTATGCAGGAGGAGTTATTGGCTCAGCAAACTAAACACCAATAAAACTGGGATAATGAGCCATTATTTATGCAGTGGAGCCATTATGCTTTTATTTATTGCACTCACTGTAATTACAGTTTCACCAGACCTGACAGTAACACATCCTTTAATGATGTACCCAAAGAAAGGTTTTATTTGAAAAAGAAAAATCCCACAAGTGTTAGTCATAACTTAACTTTCTACTGGAAATTTTTTGGAAGGGAGAGAGAAAATACAAATAATGGATTTAGAAAATACGTTTGTTTGTTTTTAAACTCCTTGTCATGTTTCCAACCTCCCCATCACTCTGAAAGGTCACACAGTGAAAGCTGCTGTTGTACTGCTAAACCCCAACAGCAGTAGTGGCTGCTTTATAGCATGGGATCTAATAAACTAGCACATGCAGAAGTGCTTGTGGAAAAGTGATTGATGATAAGCAGAGAACCCCCCTCAGACAATAAAACTTGCCTTATGGCAGCTTCACCAGGTCTCACATTTTTGGCATCAAGAGGTCTCTCACATCTCTCAGGTTTTCAGATTAGTTGTCTTTCCTGAGTTCTGCACTGTCATCAAAATGTCAGTCTCCTATTCAGTTGTTGTCTAATCCACTCTTCCTTCAAATAAAGTGAGACTTCACTTGTAAGTTTGATGTAACCTGTTATTTGTTTGGCATGTTTCAGCTATCAGATACCTCTGTGTAGACTAGCCTCTTCATAAATATTAATATAAAGGCAATACCTTACCTGGCTGAAGAATGCATAAATGGCTAATGATAAGCTCTATTTCCAGCTGACTTCCAGGTGTCGTCCCAGCATCCTCTCTGAACCAAAGCCTACCCTCACCTGACACAAGGACTAATTTTCATTGCGAGCATCTCTTTCTCAGAAAGGGGACAGCCTTCTGTACTTGCTAACTGCAAACAAACACAGAAGCCTCAGTCCCTCTCTGCTAGGACTCACAGCTTTGCAATGTTACCGTCTGACTGTTTCTCTCTTTTACGACGATGTGTAGAGGCCCTGGCCAAAACCAAGACCCAACCATGCAACAACCACACAGAAAATGCAGCCACCTGTGAGACCTGATACAGCCATACTTGACTTAAGCTTAATTTTTTTTTCAGTGTATAGATTCCAAATGAAAACCTCATGGACTGGATAAACCATGTAGCTTGGTCCTCCTGCCTTAGAGATCTGGATCTGTGCTGAGCAACTCCTGAGATCAACATCCTGGGTCGGAGCATGGCTCAGGAGATGCCACTTCTAGGTCTGACTCCATTTGCACCGAGGGAACACGCACTAATCCTGACCATGGCAGGAGTTCAAGTGCCATCGTTCTGGATTGGGTTGAACTTCCTTCCAGCACCTTTTCTCAGGCTGATCTGTTATTTAGTGAATTGCTATTTGGCTCAGGCACTGGGGACATCCACGGTGGTGCATGTGCGGAGCGTTCGCAGCCTCCGAGGCTGTGATTGGCACCGAGCTGGAGGGGAGCTGACAGCTCCTCACAGCAACTCCAGCAACACCACCAGTAATGAGCAATGCTGCGGGGGGAACGCATAGCTTCAGTGTGGTGAAAAATGAAAACCCCACCGAGAATGAGGAAAAGTATGCAGAAGTTCCTGAAGCTTAATTATTTTTTTTGTTTAAAAGTTTGCAGCCTTTTTGTGCTACTCCTGTTCCACATGGGGCTGTGCTCAAATAACTTATTTGCTGTTTGTTCTGCCAGCAGAGTAACAATCTCTTCACTTCTGTTTCTGCTTTCTTTAAATGAAAGTCTGTCCCCATGTTTAATCTCTGAAGTCACCCCCTGCGTTTCTTCGTGATTGTCTTCTCAATCCATGTCGACTGGGTTACTGAAGAGAAGTACCGGTTGCTCATAGCCAGGGGAACATGCCTGCATTTATTTACATCTGAAAGCAAGGAAGCAAAACTTAGAATGATTTGTGGCTTTACAAACTTTTTCTGAAACTGTACAGCATTTATCACAGCCAGCCCTGGCATCCTTCCTCCCATGCGGTTTGCTGCAGTGAGTTGTGAAGTCTTATCTTGGATTAGGTTGTTAGCTCTTCAGGACTGAGGTGTTAGCCTCCGTGATTTAATGACATTCACTGGGTCACATAGACCAGAACTATTTATGAAAAACTCCAGGAGTCCCCTTTGTTGTGATGAAAGTAATTAGGGATTCAGAATTTGCTTTCTGCTCCTGTGCAGCTAGAATTCCCAGCTGTGCTGAGCATTCGTGCCAGAAGGCATCAAATACATTAGCCTATTTGCAGAAAGAGATGGGAACAACAATGAAGGAGGGGAAATCAAATAAGCAGCCATGAAAAAGTTGCTCATAATATTCACCCAGGTCTATGAAGGCTTCATTAAATGATTCCTTGGGCAGTGTCAAAAGAGCAAAAGAAATATTTGGGCCTATAATTGCTCTTGCTGCAAAGGCAATGGGCAGAAGATTGATCCAAAGTCCCAGCATGAGATAGTTTCTCCAGGAAGAGCATGTTAGGATGTTAGAGTTAACTCGTTGATGGTGTCACCAAATCTTTTCAAGTCTGTAGTCTTCACCAGGTTTACGGGACAGATTTTGTGGCTATCTTTGGAAGACACCAAAGCCAAAGTTACTGCCATGGTGTGTCCAAATTCAGGTGGTTGACAGAGCAGACCTTAGCACCAATAAAACAGAAACTACAACAGTGTGTTCATCAGAGTTTAAACAGAACAGAAGCAAGATTTTAGTTACTGGCAACAGAACCATAACAGGTTGCACGTGAACAGTGATTCTGTCCATCTAAATGATATGGATGTCAGTACAGCATCTGTGGTGGGAGCCAGGAGGCTATTAACTACTCTGAAGAAGTGAAAGGGGAGAACAATTCCAAGTTTATTCCATAGCACAATTGCCACCCATCAAAACGGCGTATTTTCCTGACCAAGACTAGGTCTGTGCTGCAGCTGGGGCTAAGCAGGGCAGATCGGATCTTTGGAACCTGTGCATGCACAGGGGGCGGTGGGTGTATTTTTCCTTGGAGGATACTTTGAAAGGCTGCTCCCTTCCTCTCTCTCTCCTTTTCCTGATCACATCCAGGGTAGGACTTTGCAGTATCAACTGCTCAGTGCAGAATATAATTGCCTCAGTAGAGAGAGCTGCCACAGAGGAACTGCTGACTGTGCTTTGATGGCGTAGAGCTTGGAGAAATTCAAGGATAGCGAAGGTGGTCAGAGGTACAGAGGGACTTTCATACAAAGAACAACTGAGTAAGGGTCTCCATCTGAAAAGTAGGTGATTGGCAGAGGACAGGATGAAGGTCTCTAAACTCTCTCATGAGCAGAACTGGGTGGCTGAATAAGGACCCACTTTTCAGTTCCCAACGCAAAAATGAGGAGATGTTAAATGAAAGAGGTGGGTGCCAGGTTGAACACCAGCAAAGCAGCAACTGACTTTTTGCCTAGCATGTAGGTTGTCTCCAGAGCACCTCAGCACAAGATGTTATAGATACTGAAAGTTCTGGAGATGAAGACAGCTCAGTGAAGAAGTAAGTCTGAGATCAGAAATATCACCAGGTCCAATGAGATTAGAAATATCGTAGGAAAAATGTCTTGTTCAGGAAGTCCTTGAACCTTAAGGAGTAGGAAGCAGGGAGAGTGTGTGGGGAAAACATCACACATACTTGTCCTGGTCTTATTCATTTCCCTAGGCATTCACTTTGGCCACACTGAGACATTTGATCTATCAGGCTATATAGACCTTTTGTCTGATTCAGTAAGGTAGTCTTATGTTTTATACACATGCATGCTTATAGAAAATTAACAGAAATATTAGGTGTTCCTCAGGATGGTTTGCTTATCATTTTGGATGATATTTAAAGCACATACTTTTTTCTTTGTATATAGCATCTATCTGCATGTGCAGATAAATGACTGTCTTATACTCCATTTATATTGTCCCTCAAATTTCAGCTGACCAGATATGTTAAAAGTCTGAGCCTCAGGAGGGGGATTAGCCATTGGAACAAATCCATCCATTGAGGTCTTCAAATGTTGATGCTTCAGTGTCTCTAGTCATGTGTGCTTTAGCCAGGCACAATGTAGAGGCAATAGGATGAAATATTAGGGTATGGGGTTTTCAGGAGTGGATGATCCAACAGATTTTTCCAGCCTCACCCGACCTAGAGAGTCTACAAGGCATAAACATCTTAATGTGAGCTAGACACCTAAGGTTTCATCTGTAGTCTCTTGAGAGGAATTGGTTTGTTCAGATTATAACTTACCAGACCTGTTCCAGCTACTTGCTTTATGATAAGGTGAATACTACTCTAGAAGTGTCTATTCTCTCCACTGACTATACAGGGAGCCTCAGGGAAGCGGGTCAGATGTTAACATTTACAAGAGTTAGATCAGCTTCATTCTCTGAGTAATTTCCAGGTCTCGTTTTCTAAAAGCCCCTGGGGATTCACAACTCTACCAATATCTTCTGGTTTTAAATGATAAGTTCCACAGGTGTTCTACTATTATTGAAGAAAAATACTGTGCCAAATTCAGTCATGTCATCAAAACTCTGTGAATTCAGTGAAATTTCACAACTGATTAATTTAGTTACCTGGACAGGTGTTTTGATGAGATTCATTTATTTTAATACTGTATGTAAATGTATTTCTTATCTTGGTAAGCATATTGGCTTTTGAATAAATTAATTGTAAAGTAAAACAAGAACACAGAATTCTTCAGAGATGCTCTGAGAGTTATCTTGTTCGCCTGTTCAGTAGAACTTCATGGAAATTCATAAGAACTGCAGAATTATTTCAAAATCAATCACAAGACACACACTGTACATTTCTGTTTGTTCCTTATGCTTGGATTAAATTCAACACCAGGAAAAAAAAAAAAATCAAGGACTGATTTCTTTCTTAAAGTCTGGAGTTTTTTGTACAGTGAGACAAAATAAAAACCAGTCATTCTCTTTCTGTCCTCAAGTATGATCCCTCATGAGAAACCAGATCAAACAGACCTAATAATACAAATATAGTCCCACTACTTTTTTTACTGGGGCAGGTCAATGTGATTTGTTTGGCTTCCCATATGACTTTTTGAATGTAAGTATTTTCAAAAGGGATTCAATGAATGCAAATAAATCCTAGCCCTGCAGGTCACTCTTTAACCTGAACCAATGCAAATTTTATGCAGTATCGTGCTTGTGGACCAGAGCTTAAGATAGACTGTTTTACCTAATCTCTTTTCATCTCCGCAGAGTCTCTAACAAAAGTGAAATGAAGGTGAAATAACTTGCTGTGCCCAGAGAGTCATTCATTTTTAAGATGCTCTCACCCGTAGTTTCTGCTTTTAAGTTTAATCACATCATTTGGACCAGTTTGATTATATAGGCAGATCACTTGGGGCCTTCCACAGTTCATTTTGGGGTGAAAATCTGCTTAACCATCCTGTCTGGATCTTGTATCCAGTGTGCTACATCAGTGGACCAAAGTGTGTGAAGGGACATATGTGTGGAAGGGGGAAGAGGGGATGTCAGTGCTGCTGTACATCTAGGTATCACCTACACAAACACATTTGAGACAAAGGTGTGTGGCTGACCAGGGGAATAGAAAGGGCTCTGGGTCCCTAGTCTGAAGGTACCCATGACAAGCTGCTGGGGGTCTCACCAGCTGAGCTTATCTCGGCCCCATGATACAGCAGTAACAGCAGCGTGCCGATGAAGCCAAGCTGTGGTTTAACCTAAACTTTCCAATTCCTGCTTTCAAGCACACAGATAAATGTGAGCATTTTTGTTGCCTGAAATAGTCTCTTATTCAGCAATAGATTCTAGAAGGTAATGTTAGAAATTTCATAACTGCTTCTTGGTTTTTTTCCCCAAAGCAAAAACTCAGCTACACGCATTCAACTTCAGAGTAGAAAATATGAATGGACCATGTCCTCTATATTTTGAGCAAATAGGACTTTACCCTGAGGTAAGACATGGGCAACAGAAACATGAATGATGAGCACTGCTACTACACTGTTCCTGAGTCGGGATTCCCTCGTCCCACAGATCCTGAGAGTGGGACTTAAGTCACTTAATATTAGACATCTAAATTGGAGCTGGTCACATTAGGTTAATTTTATAGTCAGTAGGGAGAAGTAGTCTCTGGTGAGGTGATGCAGCTGAGCCATCCAGGACTGTTTTAGGATTACATAAATCCCCCATAGGATTGCCATTTTCTGCCCAGTATGTATAAAATGGCCACTAGTTTTGACTGAAATACATAATTTTTGGAAGCTACATTAGGGTGAGTGAATTCCATTCTTTGACTGATATTATGTCTAGGATGGCTATATACATTTGATAACATTTCAGATAAACTTCATTTTCCCTATTCCTCCCCCAATGGGAGAAACATCCCCAAAAGCAGATTTTTTTCATAGCCCAAACCACCAACAGCTAAATGGTAGGTAGGTTTACCTATGTCCCTTTACTTTTATAGGCTGAAATAATAAATCACCTTCAGTAGGAGACTTCTGCATAGAGAGCACAGACCAATGCTATGGGATTCAGGCAGCAGAGTCCCCAGCAGCAGTGAGGTTTTTTTGCACCCCCAAGGAAGGCAAACAGTGTGGTAGAGCTGTGGCAGAAGTAGCCTCAGGCGGGAAACGTGATGCTGTGAGTGACACCCGCTCCCCATCTGTCTGGAGAAAAAAGTCTATGCTGGCGAGTGAACGAGGAGCGAAGGGAAGCACTGAATTTCTCAAGGAGGAAGCCAGAAAGATGCGTTGATTTCCTCTATTGGACAAAGATGCCAGTGTTAAGTTGGCTTTTTTTCTGAGCTGGATAGAAGTCTGAAAGATAATTTTGTCACTGTAAATGACAGTGCTTAAGGCAGAGACTTTTTAGCATCCATAGGCATTAAAACTGAGATGTAAATGGGAACAAAGGAATATATCTAAAAACTACTTGGATACAAAGTAGTTGATAACCACCCTATAATTCTCTCCACTGCATGGTGTATGCTTCCTATAATGAAGGCATCTATTGTTCATGCAGAAGCTCTGCCTGCTCCAAGAAAGAGTGAAAATAAAAATTGCATTTACATAACAAAAATGTGTTTAAAAAAATTCAGTTGGCCAAATTCAGCTCTGGAGGAAAGTGCCTTTGCCATCAGTGGATTGGTTTGGTCAGAAGCACCTAAATCGTAAAAGCTGTTAAAGAAAGGATGGTTGTCTTGGCTGTCTTCTCACAAATTAAGAAGCTGATTGCAGAGTCTGTGTTAACAATATCAGACATTTGCCTCTCATTTGTGAATATCGCTTAATCACTTTTCCCCAAAATGTGATTTTATGAAGATGTGATTGATGAAGTTTCACACTGAGTATTTACTTCTGGTGAGATCACCCAGGGATTTCTCAGGAGATGCGGTTGGGAAGCTCTGGCCCTGTAATTAGCATGAGAATAGTTTGGCAATAGAAAGCAGAGAGATACTTTGTTAGGAGAAGAATGTATGAAAATTGTTCAACTGTCTTTGCTGCACTTTCTTGCTCCTGTTTAAACATGTAAATAGTTACCTCAGAAGTTAGTTGTGTACCTAAGGGGAGCCCTACATAGAAGTATTAAGTACTGTATATAGACAGTACTCCTTTTGAATAACTCTTCCAAAAAAGCTCCCAGAACACCATGCCCTTGTATTCAGTCAGACTGTGGTCATTTTCCTGAATTAAAAAACACAGCTTCACTTCTGTTTGAGATACGATGCTTCTACCAGCATCTGGTGAGGCTGAAAATCTGGTGACGTTGCCTGTCATTCTCTGCAGCGTACATGTCTTTAATATATGTTCATACTATCTACAGTTAGTATATATTTTGTGATATTTATTTTCTTTACCTTGTGCTCCTGCAAAAGAAAGAAAAGCAGAGGAAAGGAGTTACGGTTTTTAGGTGTGCTCTGTGTTCTTCCACATGTGCAGGATGCAGCTACACATCTAGAAGATCCTGGATACACTCAGAGAAGGGACGTGGAGGTCTGTGGATGTGTTCATCTGTCTCTGCAGCTTTGTCTTCCTCACTGGGAAGTGAGGCGAGCAGTCTATTGCTAACCTTAATGCTAACCTGCTGCTGGGAGCTTGCAGGGAGGGATGCTGAGATCTCCGTGTTCCCACCCCGAGAAGAGTCCAGGCAACACTGGGGGAACTACAGACAAGCTTGGCTGGAGGAATGTGTGTCATATGTGCCTGCTGAAAGGCCAGTGAGCCCATGGTACGCCGGAGCCTTGCGTTTATCAACATTTAAGTCCATGCAAGCAACGCAAGTTGTAGGGCTGTGGCCTAATAACCTCTTTAAAATATGCATCCACACTGGTCCAAATACTCTCTGTGATGTTCTAGAGTATTTCTGCTGAGCTGTGGAGTATATCAAATGTCTGAGTAGTCTGACTGTTAGTGAGAAAATGCAGAGTGCTCATGTTAAAGTTGACCGAGCACCATTTGGGGCATTTGCCAGACATCTTCCCTGAGTAACACTCTGAAGGCAGAAACAGCAGAATCCTGTATTTTGGTGTTTGGCTGGCATACAGGAATAAGGGAAGGGTAACTGTTATTTATTTCAAAACTTTGGTATCCTCCTGTGAGGAGCAGTATGTGCACAGCTCCACTAATCCTTCTGTATTTCATGATAATTTCATTTATTGTCTCACTGTATTTGCTCTTATTAAAGTAGTTCACAGAGGTGTCATTCCTCAGTTTAGTTCAGTAACAAAACTGAGTAGCTCATCACTTGCTATAGGAGAGAAAACCAGATGTCTTTTAGTCTGTTTTCTTATACTGTCTGTTTTTTATTGTCTTCATATGTCAGCTTTAGTCAACAGGAGAAAAAATACTCTTAAAGTGCAAGCAAGAGAATGTTGTCATTCCTTGGGCTCATTCAAAACTCTTGAGGTGCCAGAAGAGTTTCATAAAGAATATACCCTGTATAATGGCTTCCATGAAACTGCGCTTCACTCCCATCCATCAGGATTAAACCAGATTTATGTTGAAACCAGCCTGCAGAACATGTTATGTCTCTGGAAAAGACGTATACATGCAGATGAACAGCAGCCAGCACTGGGAGCTGAGTAACAAAAAAATCGCTCTTCCTCTCTGTTTGGGAGGGATTTAATCGACAGAGACTATCCTGCTCCCATGGAGTTCAAGAGAAGTAGGAGAGGATGCCCTGGGCTTTCAAAAATAGCCTGTCAAAAATAATATCAAAATGTCCATGGTATGAGGCATATGAGAAAGAGAACCAGTATCATGGGGTTCTTGCTGCATGGTAGCTGAGGAACATTACGTATTCATGAAAAAGCAATACAACCCCATACGACATAAAACTCCTTTGACAGTTTTAGCTAAGTAGTGTCTGCCCACCTTTCTTCTAGAGACCCACATTCCTGCAAGTTTCTTAAGATCTACCAGCTGCAGAGCAAATAAATATATTGCTCTAAAGGGCTGATTTAAATGATGGAAATCATTGTCTAGGGGCAACCTTACTAATGAGTTGATAAAGCATTTTGAATTTTAGTTCACCAAATTTGACCAAATTATTATTATTTTTAGGTCATGATTTGAAGTGAAACTATCATTCCAGGATATTTTGACTAAGCTGATCACTCTCTTTGTAGCGTTTGCTACATATCAAGGTGCCATGCTTAGATCACTGGTCGGCCCGGACCAGGGAAAGCGACAGATAACACACACAGTGTGAGCGCCAACTTCCCCCTTTTATTGCGCAGTTAATTCCTTTTATACTAACAAGGGGAGGTGGGGTTACAGGTACATCACAAGGCTGCGACTAACCCTCTAACTTTCCGTGACATCGTGAGATCTTCCGAACGTCGAACCCTACATCTCTTTTTAAAGGAAATCTATGCAAAAATCTAAGGCATTAATTTAGCTCTAGATATGATAATTAGCCATTTAATATCCATTGGCATTTTCCTGTGGCTATAAACTAGCGGCTACGAATCAAGGCTGTCACTTCTTTACAGTCCTTCCCCTCCTCAGAATAACAGCCCAATTTATCACCTCATTATACAAATTTTATGCCAGCGTATCTTCTCTTAGTTCTGTGGAATTGCAGAATGAAAGTGAAGGCATGCAATGGCATATAAATGTCTCAAAGTCTTTAGAATTCACGGTTTTCCTAGTGTCTCGCAGTACTGAAAGTGCCATTAATTCTAGGTGAATGGTATTCTCTACTTTGGCCCCAATTTTCCTCCACTCATTAGTTCTTATAGTAGACATAAATCAGAATATCCTCCTGGATCAGCTCAGAACTCTTCAGGCTTTTTGCTCCCCTGACTTCACACCTGCTACATCTTTCCAAATACTTTTCTTTAGTGGTTAGAGAAGACCTTCTATTCCAATTTTGTCCTGTTAGAGTGTCTCCCAAGGAGCTCATCTTTGTCGCTCTTCCCTCACTTTGATTCCTTCTCTTAAGCTTCCACTTGTTTAAGCCTTGAAGACATTTCTGAGTAGAAACTAAAACTTTGCTGGTTTTACCTTTTCCATACAGTATTTACCTCTGTTTCATAAACTTTTAACTTTGCTATGTGGATTCTTATGACCTATAAGTAATAATGTATAAATTATAATACTATTCTGCATTCAAATTCTACTATTTGCCTTGCCTTATTAGTCTCATATCTCACACCTTGCCAGAATTTTTTACCTTGCACCTATTTCAAGGAGGGATCCAAGTGTGACCTGAGTGGGAGAACATGCAGCAATTTTGTAGGTGCTACCAGTGTGGAGACAATGAGAGAGAAAGAGATAACGCCCTTGCAGCAAGTCTGACCTAACTCTACTAACCTCTAGTACTTATAAAATAATTTATCTATAAAAAAAACCTACCAAAACTATTCATGTGCTTCTTCTTCCAAAGAATGTTTTCCTCTTCTCTTCTTAAGGACAGTATTCCCAATCTGGATTTTGTTCCAAAGTCTGGGTACCATATTTTTCTTAATATAATAGAAAATTTACAAGTTTCACCTTCAGAAAAGTCTGTTGCCTCCTTTTTTTGGTGGAAATACAAAATCTCCACTCTGAAGATTATTAGATTACCTTTCATCTCTCTTACTACATTTAAAAAAAAAATCTTTTCAGTTGTCCATCCTTTTTTGTTTGTTTTCTTTTGTACTGAATAAATTATCCAGATCAGGAGATGAGGCCTCTGTGTGCAAGGCATTAGGGGTTTTTTAATGTTTTAAAACATTGTAAACTCTTTCACATTACAACTCCAAATCCCTAGGTCAGCTGATTTGCCCACGATGGAACTTCATACAGTCCGAACAGGACACAGCAGCTCTAAATCTGACCAATACGCTGGTGCCATGGGCGTCAGTGGGCAGTCAGAGACCTTTCTGCTCCAGCCCATGGTTTCTTCTCTGCAGATTTGCCTGTGCTCCCTGCAGACACACCAACACTTCCCTGGGAACAACAAAATAACTGCCAGAAGTTTCTCCTAGATCTCTCTGTCCTAAAGCATCCTATACACCACTGCATATGCGCATACGCCATATGTGGGTGGGGTAACACCCTGTCTTCACTGCTGTCTGTTTGTGACATGAAGGTTAAAGGCTCCAGGGTTCATTAGCGGTCCCTACTGAGAAACTTTTTGCTCTTTTTTCAATCACACCAAAAGAACCCTCTCTGTATTCATTATAAAACCTGCACTCCAATTCTACTTCAGCCTGACCTCTGCTTCATGTGCTCGAGATAAAAGGATCCCCAGTCCATTTGGTAAATTACTGTAAATTTTCTGCAAGCGCCCTCTGACAGTGGACACAGAGCAATTAGCAAGTCTCTTTTTCCAGAAGGGTTATGTACGAACAACTCGGGCCATAAGTGCTTGTGACACCCTCACAAGGCTGTGTAGAACACAGTGCTTGATTAAGGCTCTAATTTAATACTGGGCCGGTTGCTGCTGCCTGCGAGGCTGTTTCCCTGGGTTTTTTTGGTGCTGCAGAACCTCCCCTGGGATCCCCGGGGGAACTAAGTCATAACAGATGATCATCATTGGTTTTAATGCCACTTGTATTGCCTAATCATTTTCGCTGTTTATTATCTTAGGAAGATGCTATTAAAAGAGTACATGGCTTTATCTGGTACGTTCAGTGTGCAAGAAGAGAGTTTTTTTAGCCTGCGTGTCTCATTGGGTTGCATCATTCTGGTGCAAGGTCTGTTCTTTCCGGATTTGTAGACCACACTCTGCATCTGCTGCCTTTGGATAATTCAATTCCATGCCTGGTAACTATTGAAAATTAACAAGGGTATGTCTCCAAAGTTAAGGGACAGAGAGGTGAAGAGAGAAGAGCAGTTCTTGCTCTGTCTCTCCAGCTGTGGTGCATTGCCCTGCGTTGGGTTTCCAACTCCACAAAGATCAACCTCACACACTTGTAGTGTTTGATGGGCTCCAGATGTCAGGAAAGAAAAAGCAACAAGTCAGCTCTCTGCCAAGAACGTGCCTAGCCTTTGGTGACCTTCTTTGTTTCAGAAGATAGCAAAATCTTCTCAGCATCATTAGCAGTAATTAAGAATTCTGTCCGAGGAAAATATTTTCTAGTGTTTGACACTTTTTCTGCAACAATAGTTGTCCTCGGACCCTGAGGGGGAAAGCAGGGCAGGGAAGTGCAGCTGGACTGCAAAGGAGGGGGTCCCAGGAGTGCTCGGTGTTGGCCCCATCGCCGTCCCACCGAGCTCTGAGTTGAACAGACTTGACAGAGGCAGGATTAGACCCCCAGCCCCCACCTTGGCTGTTTGTCCTTGCTCACATGGCACCTCAGGAACCTGCATGAAGCCGCACGTCGTACAAGCCCACCTTTCTTCTGCCGTCAGAACCGCGTGACGCAGCGGACGGTGGCCAAAGCTGGTCTGTCCCAGCTCCCATCTCCCGTATGCTGCTGTAGGACGGAGACACACCTCAGAAGGGCCGGAGGGAGGGTGACCAGCACCAACCAGCACCTTGGTGACGCTTTATCTGCCCGTCTGGGAGACAGCCCACCAGGGAAAGGCTGCAGACCCCAGCACGCTCAAGAGCCATCCCACCC
Organism: Buteo buteo; assembly: GCF_964188355.1. Taxonomy (NCBI): domain Eukaryota; kingdom Metazoa; phylum Chordata; class Aves; order Accipitriformes; family Accipitridae; genus Buteo; species Buteo buteo. The sequence goes on along the minus strand of NC_134185.1, from coordinate 11,062,866 downwards.
TACGATGTACACTACTTAAAGCGCGAGGGACTTTAGCATCATGGGAACGCTGACAGAGTAGTTTGCAATATATAACCCATTGCTTTTTAAAAGCTTCAGACTTTTTCTGCTATCTTCTGAACCAAATAGTAAATGTCCCCACTGCATTTAGTAAGTGGCTCTTCCAATGCCACTTGTCACTCACAGTCACTGCATGGGGTTGGGGAGAATTTGCAAATTCAGTTGCAAATTTCTCGCAAGGTGTGTTTCAGCTGGAAACAGATGTTTGCTGGAATAAACGGTTCTCCACAAGAGCAAACTAATTTTATTACACATTTTAGAAAACACATGAAATACAAAGCTTTTGGTAATGAGTTATGTGTTGATTTTGCCTTATCTGAACATTTTGAGTTTAATTTCAACATTAATTTTTCTTTTTTATAGGTTCTTAGCTGAAAAGTTTTAAAGTTAAAACAACCATTGAATATTTTCCATGTTTTGAGAATTATTATGGTAATTTTATGTCATAAGACATTTAGAACATCTTTCTATTTTATATTGTTCAGAATAACATTCCCCAAATCTGTGAATTCCTCATGAAGGAAACGTTCCAACTCCCATCCAATTTTTGAATTAATGCTGGCAGTTCTTGTTAGTCATGAAGCAGGATGAAGAACAGAATGAAAGAGAAACATATCTTTCAGCTGAAACATTCAGTTAGCAAGTCACAGAAAAAGAAAAAACCAAACCTCACAATGCAAGGCTTTCTTTTATCATTATAAGACTGAAGACTTTTTTTTTTTTTTTAGGTTTTTCCCTTTTTAGGGTTAGGAAAAGGAAAAAAAGGCAAAAAGGAAGATACAAAGTTTATGCAAATACTAAAACTGCTTTGAAAAATAACTTTGTTTTATACGCTAGGCAAATATGAATTACAAACCAGGACTGACATATCTATCTGTCAAGGCTCACTGACACAGTGTGAGAAACAATCTTCCTTCATCTGTTGAGTGAAAAAGAGGTTTTAATCAGAAATCAAATAGAAAGAAAGAGCAGGGCTGATGTGTTGTCAAACTGTGGATGCTACCCGAGCACCGAGGGTGTTAGTGCAAGTTGCAGCCCAACCTCCTGCTCTCCCGGTGGGCAGCTCTTGACCTCAGGGGAGTTGTGAGAGATGTTTGTACCTCCACTCTCATTAAGCTTCAAAATTGACATGATATCAGGGTATCTGCAAGCCTAAAGCAGGCGTTACTGCATCAGCTTATCCTCAGATTTGGAAGGGTTTTAGCAGGGACAATTATATCCATCTATATCTATACCTATGTCTATATCCATATCCATATCTACACCTACATCAAATAAAAGTTTAGCTTTTGGACTAATTGACTGAGAAAAAATGAAAAGCTGTGCTTCGCGTTATGCCTAAACATCCCAGTCCCATAAGCAAAAAGTTAGTGATCAGCTTTTGTTGGGTTTTTTTTTTCCATATTTAAACTGACAGACAAAAGCAAGGCTTCTGTTTTTCTCATCTTTTTTTGATGTGAGATATAAATGTGATTTTGTTACTTGAAAGTAAATATACTGCAAATTGTTCCAAAACAATGGATTTTCTATTTATGCTTGTACTATAGAGATAAACCAGAAAAGCTGCCTGGAAAAGGAGTAAAGAAGGTGATTACATGATGTTTAGGGCGAAACCATAATTTTTTCTGCCTGTGAACCCAGTATAAACTGTGGATCTGTCAATTTTACTTCTTCATAAGGGTGAAGCTGAAGTTTCTCCCAGCCTCCAGACCTTCAGGTTAAGATGTACTCGCGGTTGGTTGCTCTTCCATGGTGCTCCAATGCAATGAGACCTCAGGTGAGGAACAGAACCTGGCTCAGGTATTGCAAACTGCCACATCAGAGCTGGTTTGGCTTTTCATATCCTGCTTGCACTTAGAGCAACTGACTGTTCAGTGTGTGCTCTGCAAACTTCTCTTTGCATAAGTCCATGTTTTCAATCCATCTGTGGAGTGAAAGTAGGCACTAATCCATTTAGCATCCTCCACATTGCTCATGAAGAGGTGAGCAAGTAGTGGGGTCGGTTTGGTGCCTAGAGGTGTGCCCAAGATATGGCCAATGCATCATATATGAAGATGAATTCACCAAAGATGGGGGGAAATTATTTCAATTGTTTCAGTGACATAACTGATCTGCAAGTCTTAATGTAAGTCTTGCTATTGTAATGAACTAATATGTCATGGTGACTTCTCAGTCATTTCATGTTTTGGCATAAGTATTGTTGCTAGGGTCATCCTGCCTCTTTTTTGGGTTAAATCTTACTGGTTTACTTAGAAGTAGTAGGGGTTATCTTGCAGAGCGGTGAAGTATATTTTAAGATTATTTTCTTGTAGCCCATGGGAGCATGTGGTGATCTGTTGTTGGGTTTGATCTGTGGTGAACTAATTAAAGTGACGGTGGTAGTGTCTCACCCTGGTGTCTTCTCACAGATTTGTAAATCAGCTTTAGAACCCTGCATGGCAGCCACAGGGCTGCATGTAGTAACTCCTCCAGGAGTAATATGTTTCTCACATAACCTTAGGCAGTTGATGCTGCTGGTGTTCTTTTTTCTTTATGCTGTAGCATCTCCATATCATAACTGTCACAGCTTCTCTGTTGAAAATTGAAAGAAGGCCTAAATCTTCTAAAATCATGATTCGTTTAAGTAACTCAGCTGAAGCTTGAATCCTATACTTTACAATGCATGATATGGAAACCAGGGCTTCTTTACGTTTGAAATCCATCAGAACAAATTCTGAAAGGCAGAAATGGGAGATAGCAACAAAACAGACATTTTCTCATTTTCCTTTTACATATAACTCTATATCTGATTTCCTGTGTCTTATAGAAGTTCAGATTTTTTTCCACAAACATAAACTCCAGAACTTAATGGGTTTCAATAACTAGGGAGTTTTTACCATCACATAAAGCTGAATTAAAGTGAGTTCTTCCGGTGCAGAGGAGAGGAATCGATAGTTTGAATCCAGGTCCAAACTATTTGGATTGCCTGAATCAGAACTGTAGGGGAAGAAATCTCTCAGGGTCAGTCTCCATATTTGGGTATTACTGCTACTTATCCCAGGAATAAATATAAAAATAGAAAGACGACAACCATGACTGGGTGTTAACTTACATATCAGCACTTATTTACATAGTGTTAAACTTCCAAAAGACTCTGGGCAAAGCTTCCCTGCCTGCAGGACTTGGCCTGACTGCCCAGTCCGGAGGTGTCCAGAGACCAAGAAAGCAATGGAGAGACCCTGGGATGTGTGGAGGCACAGGACTGGGCTGTGTCTGTGTTTTGTTGAAATTAAAGTGGTCTCCATCCCTCAGTCAGCCTCACCAGGACAGTTCAGGCTGCTGTACCATGTTGTGTTTCCAGGATGGGCTGCACAAAAAATACAGCGTCAGCCTAAACTTCAAGGAAGCACACGACTCCTGGGTTACTTCGGGCACCTTGCAGGAGGCACCTTTTCCTGTTAATGCTGTTTTTTTGTGGCTAGAAAGGCATCTGTGGAAATTTCTTGGTGGTAAGGCTGTCATGGGGGTGGGGGTAGCAGCTACCCCCATCGCTGCTCCTGGCACATGGGTGCACCTGCAGGCATAGGGAAACATCGGCAAGGGTGCTGGTGGAAGAAGCGAGCATCAGATCCCAGATTACTCTGGCTGCATTGTCACACACCTCCCTGGGGCCATCATCCAGGGCAGCTCCCACCCTCACCCTTAAGATGGTCCTTACCATGACTCGGCAGGGCAAGGCAGCCTGGAGACCCCCCTCCTGGCAGAGCTCCACCGCTGCGTGATGCCCCATGCACAGGCTGACAAGGAAACAGGCACCTTCTGCCCAAGCAGCTCTGCCATTTGCTTCCTTTTGAAAAATGCTATCTAATAAGAGAAGGAAGATGAAACATAAAGAAAAAACTGTATTTCAGTTTTGCAGTTCCAAAGGCCTGTTGGCATCAGCCCTTCAGGGACTCTTGCAAGATATCCTGCAGAGGAGCAAGCATTGAGAAACAGTGGGTCAGTAATTTTATTCAAGTACTTCTTCTAAGGCAAGGAACTATTTTGGGTAATTGCTTACACTTTTTCAGTGATTCAGACTGTTCATAATGAATACATAGACCACACTTCCCCAGTTTGCTGAGAAAAGAGAGACAGGCTGAAACAGGTGAAGGCACAGCTTTTGAATGCTGCAGTGGAAGGCTAGTGTGGGATGAATGTGATTAAGAAAATACTATTACCATGGTGTACACCTCCCACCAAACCTCCCCAGCTGCAGCCTGGTGGAGGACACCAAAGTCCAGTTTGGACCGCAAACTCCTACACAGGTGATCAGTGAGCAGTGAGATGAGAGGGGTGGAGGCAAGGTGAGGACAGTCCAAAGCCGGTGAGGACTTGGGACAGATGAGGCCAAGGTTGTGGCAGGCATTTGGGATATGGTAGCCAAAGGTGGGGACATGGGGCATGTCAAAGAATATCCTCTCCATTTTCAGCGTATGCTTTGGGCACTGTCCAGCTACTTTTGGCTCTATTTCAGGGCTTGATAAGAGTCCCTAAGGAGCATCCGAACTGCTGTGCCCAGAGCACAGCACAGGGAGGCTGAAATATTTGATGCTCCAGTACCACACACAGAAATTCACTTTCAAGCACTTAGTTCATATGTTTAGGCTGCAGCAAATTTGTGTTAGGGCCTTGCTACCATACTAGGAGACAGCTAATGGAGTTGGTTGAATAAACATAAACCAAACATTTTTTGAGGACATAAAAGTCAAATATATAAAATGATACATCAGTGTAACAGTACCACACAAGATGCCTTCTCCTGTGGTAGAAAACCCGAGACGTGAAACAGAGCCTCTGCCACAGTGCTATCTGAAGTCACTTTGTTTTGGCAGGTAAGGGCAAATCACACTTTGAAATCTTTTAAGCATGCACTCAATGGACACATGGAAATAAAATTGCCTTTTAGCAGAATAGCTTTTCCCACTGTAACTAACACAGTAGAATAGTAATGAAAAGATAAAAGTAGTAATAAGAAAGATAAGCAAGTTCTGCCACTCTTTATGCAGAGGAAGTACTTAGGCAAATAGTGAACATATGGCATTTTTCTTCTGCTGAGCAACATGTGTGCAGTTCTGGGCCCCACAATTTAAGAAGGATGTGGAGGTCCTTGAATGCATCCAGAGGAGGACAATAAAGCTGGTGAAAGGGCTGGAGGGAATGTCCTGTGAGGATCAGTGAAGGACTTTGGGTTTGTCTAGTCTGGAGAGAAGGAGGCTGAGGGGTGACCCCATTGCTCTCTACAGCTTCCTGAGGAGGGGACGTGGAGATGGAGGTGCTGAGCTCTTCTCCCTGGGATCCAGTGACAGGATGTGTGGGAATGGTTCAAAGCTGCTCCAGGGGAAGTTTAGACTGGACATTAGGAAGCATTTTTTTACCAAGAGGGTGGTCAAACACTGGAACAGGCTTCCGAGAGAGGTGGTCAATGCCCCAAGCCTGTCACTGTTTAAGAGGCATTTGGACAATTCCCTTAATAACATGCTTTAACTTTTGGTCAGCCCTGAAGTGGCCATGCAGTTGGACTAGATGATTGTTATAGGGCCCTTCCAACTGAAAATACTCCTTCTCTTCTCTTCTCTTCTCTTCTCTTCTCTTCTCTTCTCTTCTCTTCTCTTCTCTTCTCTTCTCTTCTCTTCTCTTCTCTTCTCTTCTCTTCTAACATCCCACCACGCTTCCGTTGGTCACTGTGGGCGCGCTGCTTCTGGGTCACAAACAATTTGGTGTGACTGTTCACTCAACTCCAGCTCTTGTTTTGGCTAACACACAGCTCACGCTACTGCCTGCTATGTGCTGGGAGCACTGCCATTATGTCAAACCAAGAGCAACACGTGGGACGTGATGGACAGGAAGAGATAAAGGTCATTATGCAGCTGTTACCACGTGCAGCTTGCTGTCTGCTGCAGCCATCACCCTTGCGTATTAATTGCCTGTCAGTTTCTTCAGAATCCACTAACTTATGGGAATGGTGTAGACCAAATGTCCAAGGTGGAAGGGATGAATACGTCAGCTTATCCAAAAAGTTTCTGGAGCAGATCCAACAGCAGCCAGACTGCTGAGGCTTTCGTGCTTCCCGGTGTGTTACAGGGGACACCCACACTGTGATGGAGCGGGAAGTACGAACACTCTCACCGTCGGCTAGGTAACCATTCCGCCCACAGGTGCAGGAGTTACGAATTGCAAGTTTTGAATTAGAGTTAGAAACTTTATTAATTAAGCGATGAATTACTGAATTTACATGTTAGGCCATTGTTTGATGTGTTTGTTTTCTTTGCTAAAGAACTCATAAAATAAAGTTTAATTTATGGAGTACATTGTCGTGTAAATTTGAGAGATCCAAACAGACTGTGACATTTGGCCATGTTAAGCCAAAGATGAAATGTGAAGGGACCACCTTTTCGACTTAGGTTGTTTAATATCATTAAATTCTGTGGAAGCAATATAGAAAGAAGAATACAGTGTCAGTAAGGCAGCTTCATATCATGCCTTAAATCAAATACCTCTACTTGAATCATTTGCTACTAACTTTTTAAAGATTAATTCCATAGAATTCCCTATGACAAATAAAACATTGTTAGAGACAAGAAGAGAGACACATGAGCTGAATACCTAGCCTCCAAGGAAATATTTTCCCAACAGCAAAACCTGTTAGTAGGCAGAACAGCCTTTGGAAAGTCATGCTCCTTAAACCAGGAAAAACTTCTCTAGTCATTTCAGTTTGGGGAATCACTTCAAATATTTATTTTAAGTCCTTAGTACAGAATTGCACCTGAAAGCCTAGAAGATCTAAAGTAAAAGGAAGACTAATTATTCATGGCACCCTGTAATGTATTGTAGAAATATAATATCCACGGAGAAAGAAATCAAATTAATGAAAGATTAATGTTGTTACAGGCAGCTCTATTATACGGTGTATCTACTTGCTTTTATTGAAGGTCTCCAAATATCTGAAAAAAAGGCTAATGAATCTTTCATTAATTCTTTTAAAGGGATGAGCCTATGACCTATGTTGGCAAGCCTATGTTTTTATTTTCAGATATTTGCTTTTTACAAATGTTAATGGTCAGTGTGACTTTGAAGGACAGGGAGGGTCAAAATCAGTTTCTCCCACTTATTTTTACCAGTGAGACATTGAGAAACCTAATAAACTGCTTGACAAAGCTGGTTAAGTACTTCTGCCTCCCAATTCAGCACAATGTCTTGCTGCTAGGTCTTCACTATCTAGCTTCTGCTCAGTTTATGTATTCACAATCCAGTATCTAAATGCAGGAGAACACATCCCACCCTCCGTATTGGTAAGGGTCTTGATAACCCTCCAGCTCACTACACTGCTTGGGACCCCCTTGGTCACCTGGATGGGATCAAAGAGACTCAGCCCACGTGTTGCAACAGCATCAGGGACCCCCAGCCAGGGCATATATCCCCTTGCACCTCGCATAATTCCAGAAAAAAAGAGTTACATCCCAACTCCAAGGAACAGGTGAGATGCAACAGTGATGCAACCAGACGGAGAGGTCTGGAGGGGAGCCATAATGGACAGACATCAGGAGGGGTTGATCTCAGCACAGTGGCCATCACCTGCTGGCAGAGATGTGCTCTAAGACCATCCTTGCCATATATCAAAGGAGAAATGTCCAGATGGCAATTCCTCTCACCTGGCCTAGATTACTATTTTAGACCAAAATAAACCTCTGGTCCTTTCATCTAACTGGGGCTTGCAGTTTTGGCGCTCTTGGGCTACTTAATGTGTGACTGATGGAGATGCGATTGAAAGGGCTAAACCTTGGAGCCAGAGGGATCTTGCAGGAACGGGATATGGGAGAAGAGGAGGGAAGATGGGCAAGGGGGAAATTCAGGGTAATCAAAGTACATGCCTAAGAGTCATCAAAAAAATGTCTTTCAGCACGAAATACATCCATAAGTACTTTTTGTCCACATTCCAGCTGCCAGTTATGTTTCTCACTATATTTACACAACAAGGAGCAGAAATACATTTTCTAATTGCCTGGAATGTGTGCACTAAAAAGCGTATTTTATTTGTAGAAAAAACAAAGCATGAAGTTTATATTCAGATCCAGATTTCCTTTAAAGGCTTACAATGTCAGCTTCTGATGTGTTTCCCTGTCGGCACCTGGCAATAGGCAGAAATCGCTATCAACATGCAGAAAGCTCCAGATATGAGGAATGGGATTCATAAAAAGTTTATGCAACACATTTTCTTAAACCTCTGGGCAAAATACTGTCTAATGTAAAAGACAAAGCTAGTGAAGTGCACCTCCTTCTCTGGCGGGGACCCTCAGTTGGTCTGCAGAGCATGCACTGCGCAGCGGCAGGGGATACGTTTTTGCTGCTTAGCCAAGGACACAGAAATAACCTCTGCTTTGTTAGAAATCCCACTCCCTCTTAAACATCTTTGTGGGCTAGATTAAAAGATTCAGCTGACAAAGTCACAATGCAGCAAACAGCAGGAGAAGCCTTTGACTTCAGAGAAGGAGTTCCTGAGTCATCGTGCCACGAACCAAAACGGCCGTTCTGACCCAGGAGGGCAGATCCTCCAGCAAGGCTGCGAGGAAAGAAGGGGCTGGAGAACATGTTGTCATCATTTGTCCCAGTCTTGCTTGTTGAAATTGAGGCTGGTTCCCATGGTATTTTAGCAACTATCGTGAGTGTCTTGCAGTGTCTTGAATCTCATGTAGGCTTGGGGTGGGACTTTTTTGGGTTGGGGGTGGGGGTAGTGTTTCTTGTCATAATAGAGTTCTAGAAAAATACTGTTTCAGAAAGTTAAAATTTGTCATGAAATTCCAAGATTTAGATCCTATTGCACTGGGGAAGATCGTAAAACAGCATCTGGATTTTATTGCTCTCCTACAGCAGGTGTTGCCCAGTGTGATCGGTACAACCACATCAGGGGACCAGTACTGCTTCATTGGAGCACCAGGAAGAAAGGGTGCGGGAGGGAAGAAAATCAAACCCAACAGAAGCTCTGAAGACCTATATCCCTTACCTAAGGCAAGTCTAATTTACCCCCAATTCAAGCAGCTCTTAGTATTGGGTTCTCCTTAGCCCCATAGGTACTGGGTGTCTTTGTCTGTGTTATGCCACACAACAAGTGAGCGCTTGATCCTTGCTCCTTCTCTGGTTTGTCCTTTTGGGATGAATAAGCAGGAGGGCAATCTGGAGCTATCATCTCCCTTTTGCAAGTATATGTATCAAACTTCTGCTTGATTATCTTCTCACAAATCTGTAGTAAGTGTGTTAAGAACCAGGTAGAGCATATCATACCATAAGATGTTACAGGAAGCTCCTAGATTATGTATGAAAGGTCAGGCCCAAGCATCTTATTATTCTGTTATATTCTCCAAGATGTCATATGAATTCATCAGTCTCTTTATTGCAAGTCATTAATTCAATTGCAGAAAATAATGAACTGCATTTATTTAGAATATTTTTTGAATAGACAACGATGTTTTTCACCTGCACTATTAACTTCCTTATATTTATTGAAATATACTTGAACTCAGATCAAGCATCTGAGTGGAACTTTATTTTTCAGAAAATCAACTTTTTTTCCATAAACTCATAAATTCAGTTGTTGGGGGTAAAATTTGTCTTCCGTTAATATACAATGAAAATACTTCTTTTCTCCTTCTATTTCTGTGAAAATGAAGGCATTAGCAAATTTGTAACCAGCTTAAATTGACTGGAAAATTTGTATGGGATGTTCCAGAAGATATTAGATTACAGATTAGTTAACGAATGTCTTGCGATTTTGTATGCAGAGACAAATATAAACTGGGTGCTTTTTAATCAGGAAAGAAGAAGAACTGGAGTTTATCATAAGTAATGGCTGTTTAATATTCCTTACACATCGCATAAATGTAAACTGGGATCTGCAGGTATCTATTTATCTGTCTGTGAAACTATCTTCAGAGGGCAAAATGAATCTAGCAGAGGACACCCACAATTACACTGTACACAAAACAAAATAATGTCTGGGATCCTACTGGAATACGGAAGGACTTCAGGGTTTCAGCTCGGTGGGATGGATCCTGCCAGCTAATCCGTACAATTACAGCCAGACAAGAGGCTGCTGTAGCCTCGCACCTTCAGGGCGCTGGCAGCTCATCCAGCTGCACCTCCTCGCAGTATTTTCTACCTATTTGTCTTCCAGCAGAAGAGGCTGGAGAGGGCTGGGACAGGGCTTGCAGACTCTGGGCCAGGCAGGTCCTCTCTGGGGATCCCCGATGCTTCGCATCTTCCCTGAGGAGCAGAGGTGCTGAGGGCTCCTCACCCGCTGAGTGATGGGCTTCTCCAGGCTTCATAAAACTGAGGACCCTTGGGGGTCCCTCAGGTGACCAAAAGCCACCTTTGCAGTTTTTGGGGAGCTGCAGCAGCTGCTGAGCATGCAGCCATGCTCCGTCTCATCCCCTGCCATTGGGGGCTCCGGGCTCTGGGTGCTGGCAGAGACCCCATGGGGAGGAAAACCTGCTGTGCTTTCAGGAGTGACTCCTGGGTGGTAAATAGCAACCGAGTGGCCAGTTCTGGACACCAGGTCTCATGTCTCTCTCGGGAGAAAAATACGAGCTAAGGGCACCGCCAGAAACTTTCCAGTACTTTGGCCACAGTGGGACAAACCTGGCTTTGTTACCTACTGTGGAGAGCATAGAAGGGAACCTGGCTTTAGAGGAGTTTATCAGAGCTATGAGGCAGAAAATGGGCATGGTTCTTAATAATTTATAAGTGTAAACATTTCCTTCCCCAGATATAGTATTTCCCTGCTCCCTATAAAATTCCTCTCTCTGAGGCATTGTTATTCTGAATATATCTTTCCCCTACTGAGAAATGCCCTGTTTACTTTATTTAATATCTTTCTTATGCTCCTTTCTAGTAGGTAGTCTTTCAGCTGGTTTCTCAAGGGATGATGCCATGTGTTTTAGCCATGTGAAGCAGCTGGAAATGGCAGACACCAATGAGAAAAATATCCCATAAGCAAAAGGAAGGGAGGATCTGTTCCAAATACCCAGTGAAGAAATCAAGCAAGACTTTTTCTTGCTTGAAGAAAGCAAATCCAACTAGATGTGAATATCTGTTCCCAATGGGGTGACAGCTCTGACAGCCTCTATGGCTTCAGAGCTTTTGGGACAACCACCCCTTGCCCACCCAGCAGAAGCTGGTGGATGTGATGTCAGTTTGCATTTGCCCTTGATTTACCTGTTACAGGCCACGCACATTGTGCAATGGCTTTACTATCTCCTTCCTAGCAGCAGGGCAAGAGTAGGCAGCAGCAGCCCCATGGCCAAGGGTGTCCAAGCACCTTTCCTGGCTCTGGTGAAAAGCAGGACGGCTCACGACCGGTGTGGTAAGCTCTGTGCTACAGACATATCACTATGACCTCTTGCAACCAGAAGAGCTCTGTGACCTGATGTTAGTACTACCAATAAAGACAAAACACGAGCTCCGAAAATGGAAATCTGTATCCTCTTGGGTTACCCAAAGCCAGGAATTTTGAGCATTTCTGCTGTTTAAAGTTTGAAAAACTTTCTCTAGGTGCTGAGACAGAAAACATTACTGCAGTACAAGGTATTATTTTTCTCTATCGTTCTTGCCAAACAGCATATAACGAGCTGACAATGAAGATCCCACAAAAATTCATTAACTTGTTGTTTTCATTTTAATACCATTTTTGGTCTCTTCTCTAACGAGTCAGTCTTAACTTCACAATTCCCAAATAATTGCTGTGTACAGAAATTCAGGTAACTGTTCTTGCAGAACTTTAACTCCTCCTTGTTATTGGCAAGCTGCAGGAATGAGGCCCTATTTGACAGGATATGAAAGGCCAAATCTGTTAGTACCTTGTTATGAAATGTGTTTAGTGAAAGTAAATACAAAAGCTGACTGAAGCAGTATTCTCAAGATGATTTATTACTATTTTCTAAAAAGAAAGAAAGAAACAAAGTCTCCCTTCAGATTTAGTTGACACAAAATAATTCCAGCAGAAAGTGTTAAAAAGTGGGTCCACTTTTAATGGGAAGTGGAGAAAAATTGGCAACCTGTTTTTTACAGCTTCATCCCTCCATCCTCTGTCTAAAATGTGGATGAGCTGCACACCTCTGCCACTACCCAGGGGAAGGGGAGTGAAGACACTTCATAGAGTTTAGAGGCTAAAAAAAGCAATTTCCTATGCAGAGCAATTTGGAACATAATCTGATATCAAATAATAACAGGGATGGTGTTACCTGGCAAACAGAACTGGAAATGTAGATAAGAAAACATCCTTAGATGAGATTTTCTTGAACTACCAGCAGAAAGGTAAAGTTACATCTGAAGAGCTATAAGTTTTTACTTCATCAAGAAAAATAACCCATGGGTTTTTATTTAATAGTAAGGGACAAAGAACATACCTCACAATAGAACTATATTTGCCAGTGAGCTACCATTTAATGCATGTACTAGCCCTATATATGCTGTGTTTAACTGGCACATAAACAAGCCCTACAAAGAATTATTCAAGAAAGTTCAGCTGTTAAAAAAATAGAAGAATTGAGAATATCAAAAGATGTGATGCAGTATTGTGAGTAAGATTCACTGACTACAATAATAGCTTTGTTATCCTATTCATTTAGGAAACAACCCATCTCTGGCTATTTTGAAAGCAATATCTGATAACTGAATTCCATTTTTGTAGTTCCAAAACATTAGGATCCTGTTCTTTATTTCATAGAAATTACCATCTTCCTATATATTTTCCTATTTGCTCCTCAGAAGAGAAGTGCATTACCATTCCTTCATCTCAGGAATGCATAGGCATCAAGATAGGGAGAGTAACCTGGTAATAACTATAACTTATCATACAGATTCGTAACCATCTAAATATTGGAACAAAAAGCTCAGCTTCTACAGACGGTAGATTGTGCAGGAGCTATGTAAAATTCAGTACTTAAGCAGATAATTAGTCAGAGTTCCAGTGCTTTTTTTGTAACATTTGTGGTTCAGTTACGTTTTCTCTGTACTTCTAAAATAATGCGAGTGATGCCAGAATGCCATGGATCTCTACTTTCTATTACAGTCAGGAGTTCTGAATACACAAAGTGTTCTTGCCATCACTCAAAGCAACTTTTGTGTCTGATTAAATGCCTGATTCTAATTACCAGGTGTTAAGCTCCTAAGTTTCCCATCTAGTTCATAGAGAGAGGTAAATACTTCCAAAGAACTAATTAGAGCAACTAAGTAAACACTATGAGTGGTTACTCATTGTCACTAGCTCAATTAATGAAAAAAATTGTTTTTGTAGAAAAAAGTTTCTGGACTGATTTATAAACTAAACATTAAGTACTGCCACTTTGCAGTTATTAATGATGTTAAGTATTTGCACCTTGGCATAAGCTTTCCTCTAGACTTAACAAGGTAAGAAAGAGAAAGCAAGTTGATATTCAGAAAACACACAGAGGAAAGAAATCTTGGCTGAAACTATTTAAAAGCACGGTATGGGCACTGTGACCTTATTCTGTTCCAAATGAGATCCAAGATTGCTTTATTAGTTAGACTTGAAAATTAGCAGCTATGGGTACTTCAGAGAGCAAAACAATTGCAGTAATGCTTTAAACGGAAAGTATTGAATAACTTCATTTGGGAGTGCTTGGTAGCTTTCTGCTGGTTCATTAATTAGGGAAAAGAATCTCTCTCCAATGGGTGCCATCAGAAATATAATCCCCTATGAGATGTACTGGGAGGTGCAGGGGTAAAAGCTCAGCAAAACAGGAGCAGAGCATCTGAGTGGCCAAGGGCAGATGGAGCACTGCCCACTTACGAACATCTGGGAAGACTGTAGCCTTTTGGATAATAATCTGAACAGTTAAATTTCTGGGTTACTGCCAAAATTTGAAATCAGTCAGGAATGGGAGCTTGTAAAGAGAGACAGAGATTGTACAGGAAGAGCAGAGGAAGAAAAAACTTGTGAGGAGTTGCTGATACAGTACAGCATCATGCTGCCATCCAGAGGGACCTCAACAGGCTGGAGAAATGGGCTGACAGGAACCTCATGAAACTCAACAAAGGGAAATGCAAAATCCTGCAGCAGGTGGAGAAGAATCCCATGAACCCATACAGGCTGAGGGCTGTCTGACCAGAAACCAGCTCTACAGAAAGGGACCTGGGGGTCCTGGTGGGCACTGAGTTGACCATGAGCCATCAATGCACCCTCATGGCAAAAATGGTCATCAGCATCCTTGGCGGCATGAGGTGGAGCATTACCAGCAGGTTGAGGGAGATGATGTTTCCTCCTTGCTCAGCACTGGTGAGACACAGCTGAAGTGCTGGGTCCAGGTCAGGGCTCCCCAGCACATGGGAGACAAGAACATGCCAGGGTGAGCCCAGCAAAAAGTCAAAAAGGCGATGGGGGGACTGGAGGATCTTTCATGATTAAGGAGCTGGAACTGTTCAGTCTGGAGAAGAGAAGGAATGAAGCAGGAGCCTGGCTTTTCTTGGTGGTGTCCAGTGACAGGACAAGAGGCAGTGGGCACAAATTAAAACCCATGAAATTTCATCTTAGCATAAGAAAAAAATTTGTTACTGTGAGAGTGGCCAAACACTGGCACGGGTTGTCCAGAGAGGTTGTAGGGTCTCCATCCCTGGAGATTTTCAGACCCTGACTGGACACAGTCTTCTAGCTGACCCTGCTTTAGCAGTGGTGTTGGACTACATGGGGTCCAGAGAGGTCTCTTCCAACCTCAACAATTCTGTGAACCATTTTGTCCTACTATGTGATAAGGTGAGTTTAGGAAAATGATAGCACCTCATTTGAATGCAGAACAATTTGTCTTGTTTAAAGTGACAGACGTGCTGGACACTGTGTGCCAGTCTGTGTGAGATACCAACTTCCATGAACCAGGTTTAAAAACAATATTGCAGATTACGAATGTACTAGATGATCTAATAAAAGATATTACTGCTACCCACAAACATGGTCTAGCTCATCTCTGCACAGTCACTATTCAAAATCAAGTGACAGTTCTGCCGCAGGATTTTTTTATCTGGGGATAAAGCTTTTTAATTGTTCCCTACCTATTCTTGTTTTTGTATGGCTGCTAATGTCTTTATATGATGGCAAGTAGATGAGGCATATTGCTCTTCATTAGTAACAAAATTTATTACAGGAGAGGTACATTTACAAAGAGCTGTGCTGGGAACTGGGTGTCCTTTCTCAGCTGGAAAGGGAGAATTCCTCAAACTACAGCCATTGGGGCATTCCAGTAATCACATCAATTCTCCTGGGTATAATTTACATAAATTATAAAATAAAAATGGAAAATTGAAGTAAAAAAAGTAACTCATATGAAGGAGGGAGATAGACTGCACTGTTTGGGTTATGATAGTAACTTTTTATTTCTCAAACCAGTGTGGGATCTGGTATAGTATTTTCTGAAATTATTTGCAAATCATGAGCAAGTTATCTAGCTAAGGAAGCAAACCATTACATTTAGGATTGTAAGACAAACAGCACTATTACAGCAGAAGTGTTTTTCTTTTGTACCTCCAACCCCTTGCACCACCCCCAGGAGGTACAGAGATTGAACAAGTTCATCAGCAGAGAGAGTTGGGTGTGTTTAGCCTTGAAAAGAGAAGGTTTATGGGGCATTCGACTGCTGTCATCAACTACCAACACGAGGTTTTAAAGGAAACAGAGCCAGGCTTGTCTCAGGATGCACAGTGGAAAGGCAAGAGGTGATGGTCTCAGCTTGTAGCAAGGGAAATTACATCCAGATGTAAGGAAAGTATGTCCCCTGTGAAGGTGGTAAAGCACAGGTCTGGGCTGCCCAGGGGACTGTGGGATCTCCATCCTTGGAAATTCAAAACTCAGGCAGACATGGTGCTGAACAGCCTGATCTAACTTTGAAGCGAGTTCTGCTTTGAGCAGGGAGTTGGACTAAGTGATCCCCAAATGGCCCTTCCAACCTGAACTATTCTATGGTTCTACTATGTAATTCCAACTCAAGTATTTCTTACAGACCCCAATCCAATAAATCTCTTAAAATAAATCTACTAGAGACATTAGGGGAAAACCATTTCTTTCCTTGCTCAATCTAGTCATGAAAGACACTGATAATATGAAAATTATTGACAAGTGGGGAAAAAAAAAGATAATAGCTGCAGTTGCAGCTCTGTTCTTTGGGAGATATGTTTTAGTGTTCTTCCTTTGTCCTTTTTGAATTGCAAGCTCCTGAAATTTACACAGTGTTATTTAAAATGACACTTTAGTGGGTTTTTTATTCAGCTGCCTATTACCACAATGAGACTATCAAGTCAAGAACTATTATTTACACAAAATACATGACAAGAGAAAATGGTGTACTCTATGTTCCTCACTTAGATATTTTTATCCCTCATACCTCTTTCTTCAAGATGCTATTGAAACTAGAAGATAAACATGTTGGGTAATGATAAAAGATATGAATGGGAACAAGGCATTGGATTTGAAATTTTACAGAAAAAAAACCTTTGTGATACAGAAGCTCCTGGATGGAGCAAGACTTGAGAAATCACCTGGGAAACACTGTTTTGAAAAGCACCCTCAGAGTGAAAAAATGGCTTTTACAGACTAAAAAGTCCTTTTTTTCTGAGCAGATGGAAGATTGAAAGCACCACTCCTATGGCTGAGGAGCAAATGAATGCAGAAAAAATAGTTACAGAACCCACTGGAAGATAAGATCAATAGCATTAACTGTAGTCCAGAATCAGACTGGTAAATGAGAGAAATGCACCGAGAGGAAAAACACAATAAACCCCCAAAGTCATGAACTTCACTTGACTCTGGTAAATAGTTCTGTCAGTCTTTTAAGGTCTGCGGTAACTCTTGTGGAACCAAATGGAAAATGAAGCAGTGGCTATTTGTTCCTTGCATAATTCAAAAACTAATAGTAATCACTTCTGGTGTTTTATTATTGCCATAGATTAGGTTGCCTGTAGTACTAATTGAGCAGAGTCCTGCTGACTACAGAGAAAATCAAAATAGCTTATCTGAAGCTCTGATTAATAAAAAAAGAAATCTTCCTTTGTGTGAAAGTGTTGCCTAACTTTAAAAATGAAAACTAAAAACCTGAATTTCACACCTTGGAGTCTTCCTTACAAACAGTTGTTACTGCTTACAAAGCCACCATGGGCAAAATGGAACAACATGAGGGATGACTCATCTGGGGCAATTAATTTTTCTGCCAGTGATTTAAGATCGGTGTGCAGTAGGAGCCATTCTTTCTAGTTCTTCTCCAAGGTATTCCAATTTGCAAGGAAGTGTGTGTCCAACATATTCCTTAAAAAATGGGTGAAATTCTCCCATTGTGACATCAATGCACTGCTTTTATGGAAATATTAATGGAGGAAGAGGATCAGATGAAAGCAGCTGGATGTATGGCTGGATGGGTCAGAAGGAGGCTGAAATCTAATCTAATCCCATCATCCAAAACTGTGGTGTCCTCATGACAGGCACAGACCAATGAGCCTTTTTCCTCAAAACTGGGAACGCTGTGAATGGGGAGAGTGGGCAAGCTCACATCAGCAATAGAGAGAACCTGAATAACTATTACTTGGGGAAAAACTAGCATGCTGCTCTAGTGAGAAAAGCACATGTCGCCGGCTGTCTTGTCAGGGAAAAGACTGGAGGTGGCAATTGGAAGTTGAACCATTCAAAGAAGCACAAATCCTGCAACCCCAGGCACCTGACCTCTCTGAAGGCTTGACCCCAGACCCGTGGTCCCTCCAGTATCCAGCCACAGACCTCCCGTCCTACTCTTTGGCTAGTCTGGCTTGAAGCTTGCTGGCAGGTTGCACACAGGGAAGAAGGGACACTGACACAGCAGATAGCTAGGGATAGAGCTTAGTAAGGAGGTGGGACAGGCTGCAGTGCTCAGGCACAGGGCCTGGCCAGGTGAGCGTACTGACCAGTGCCTGGCTACACGTGGTTATCCCCTGGTTATGCCCTTAACCCTTTTTTCCCCACACTTGTTCCTCTCCTGTCAACCCTGATGCCTGCCTTTGGTTCTCCCCCCTGAATCCTGTGTAGTAAGTTTAAAACAGTCCCACAGTCCCCCTTCACTCATAATAAGATTGCTCTTTCCCATAAGACATGTGGTGATCTTGTTTTTCTTCTTACCTTTACAGAGTTGCGCCTGAAACTCTGCCTCTTCAAGGTTGCACTCGAGTGGTTCATAAAGTGGCCCATCAATCAGCTTTTTCAGGTCTGTGTATCTGTGTGTTTAATTTATTTATTTATTTTCCTGTTTCTTGACCTTGTTTTTATGCTGAATAGCCATTAACCAGCTATCTTTAAAGGTAAGCATTAAGAGAACATAGTCTTAATGTTAAATGAGCTACAGACTGTCTAGTAATTTCTCTTGACTAACATAAACACATGATTTGGCAGATGATTTTTTGAAGGAGCCTAGCACCAGCAGCTCCTCTGGCTTGAACAGCACCAAGTATGCCGAACACAGGGAAAGCCAGTGCCTTCTGCCTTCAGGTGCTGCTGGTGAAATCCCAGCGCTGCACTCCAAAAGTCTCTGAGCACAACTGCTGCAGGGCCCCAACTCCTCCGGTAGTGACCTGGTTTGCCACAGGCACTTTGAGTGTGACTCGTCTCATGCAATTGACAAGGCTGGACAACTTGTGTGAACTAATAACTAGTGAATAAAGTCAGAGAGGCAAACCCAGAAGATGAGTCATCCCACTTTTCCTACCTAGCTGCCTCAGGATGAAGAAAAAACTTTTTGGAAATTTCTTTCTCTCTGTTGCCTACAGAAGAGTCAAGGCAATTAACTTTGCCTAAAGACCTCACTTTCCAATAGCAGGGTTGGCTGTGATAAGTTCCACTGTTACATGGAAAGGTGGAACTTATCTACATGATTCAGGACTTCTTGTGTGACTGTAATCAAAACCCCCATCTCCATGTACCTAACGGCCTCTCTGGAGCCCATTTGCTCTCAAGGGACTATCTGTTACTCACATCGTGCAGTACTGGGCACGAAGAGGCCAGCAAGGGATCTCAGCAAGGAAAGCCACCTGCTTTCTCCTCCTTTCGAGATGCCACGCAGCTGGCCAGCAGCAGGTTAGGCAGCCAACCGTTCAATGTGCTCAAAGCCATGAGAACATGCCGATTTCTACACAAATACCACTGTTATTGTTGGTATTATTATGCAAGTCATCGATCTATTAGTAATATTTTTGTATCCTAGAATGTAAATGTGTTTAAAAACACCAAGTGGAAGAGTAAGACAAATGAAACGGGGGAAAACAATATTCTGTAACATGTGGTGTACTTGTATCCCAGCAAATGGCACATTACTCCTGGAAACCTCCCACGCTGTGGCATGTCAGAGCTGAAAAGCCAGCTCCAGGCTCACTCTCCAGTAGGTGGAAAGCCACTGAGCACTTGCGTGAGGGGTGAGCACAAGCCAAAATACCCTGAAGGGGGCTCTGGTTGGGAAGCTGCTCCCCACACATCTAGCCATGAAGCTGAATATTTTTCGTCATTCCGGGAGAGAGCTCCTCTCAAATTATTTGTTCTCTCCTCAGACGGAAGGGAAAATCTTCACCTTGCCTTCCTCACAAGATTTTAGGCACTTGATTATTGCTAGAAATATTGAAGGATTTTAAATATGGAAATGTCAGCAAAGGAAGTTCAGCCAAGTCAAAAAGTGAGGATGAGAAAAAAATACATTCTTTTCTTGTAGATTAAGAAAAACGCAGACAATCTTTTCATTGAAATGCTGGATTGGAGTTTTTGAAATGTTGCAAGGATGATGTCTGAGTCTTTGGCTTCCCTGAGGAAATCAGCTCAAAATGTGACCAAGCCTGGGTAAAATCCTAATCTAAATACCCTCCAAAGAAATTACTTGGATTTTCAGTGCCTGAGGGGTCTATCCTTTCCTAGCAGGCTCACAATTCTCATCAGTGAGCATGTTCCTTTCCCACGGACCATATGAACATCTGAGCTCAAAGCTACCAGATAAAAATTAGGCTTCTCTGGTAATTGTGGTTTCCAGCTGGTCAGGGGTGGGTAAACACTCCTCTTCTGTGCTCTGGGCAACTCCCTCGGTAAGTCAAAAAAAGATAGATTGAAGGTTATCTAGCCCATAATACTTGTGTGGAAATATTTCATACATGGAGGAAAGCAGCCAGGTGTGGTTAGGTTGGCATTCCCAGAGATCATAGAATCATGGAATCATAGAATCATAGAACAGTTTGGGTCAGAAGGGACCTTTAAAGGTCATCTAGTTCAACCGCCCAGCAATGAGCAGGGACATCTTCAACTAGACCAGGTTGCTCAGAGCTCCATCCACCTGGCCTTCAATGTTTCCAGGGATGGGGCATCTACAACTTCTCTGGGGCACCCCATTCCAGTGTTTCACCATCATCACTGTAAAAAATTTCTTCCTTATATCTAGTCTAAATCTACCCTCTTTCAGTTTAAAATTATTACCCCTTCTCCTATCGCAACAGGCCCTGCTAAAAACTTTGTCCCCATCTTTCTTATAATCCCCCTTAGGTACTGGAAGGCTGCAGTAAGGTCTCCCCAGAGCCTTTTTTTCTCCAGGCTGAACAACCCCAACTGTCTCAGCCTGTCTTCACAGGAGAGGTGCTCCAGCCCTCTGATCATTTTTGTGACCCTCCTCTGGACTCACTCCAACAGGTCCGTGTCTTTCCTATGCTGAGGGCCCCAGAGCTGAACGCAGTACTGCAGGTGGGTTTTCACCAGAGTGGAGTAGAGGGGCAGAATCACCTCCCTCGACCTGCTCACCATGCTTCTTTTGATGGAGCCCAGGATACGTTCTTTTTATTTTTGAGATTTAATTGGTTGGTTGGTTGGTTGGTTGGTTTGTTTTGTTCACGTGCTGTAGGCATCCAGTACTTGAAATATGAAGAGCCTCCCCTGCTTGTAATTTACAAGATGAATTCTGTTCCAGTTTCCTTCTGCTAGACTGGGTAAAGCCTAACTTTGGTAGTTTTAGAAGGAAGGTTTTGAGCAGCCCCTGTAGTTCTATATTTCTCAAGTAAAGCCTTGAGAGCTTTGGTATTTTTTACACCACTTAAACTTTTTATTTTGTGGCTATTATTTCCAAAAATCACATGCTTCCTTTTAGGTATTGTTCCAAGGGAAATAAAGTTCCATTTATAGAAGTGGAAGCAAATAGGATTTTGGAGATCACTGTCACATCAATTTTTGCATGTGCACTTCTCATGGCTAAAGCTACTTGTTACACCCTTGCTAGGACCCTCTGAGAGCTCTTAGCACCTGCTTTCAAAAAAGACCAGTTCTCTGTTCACTGTGCTGAACATTGTCCTACACTGTATAAAATCCGCCAGGGAAAACTGGGGATATTCAGCTCCAATTTCTGTCAGAGCTGCAGACACCAACACAATGCAATTACGCTCGCAGACACCCTCCTTGCAGAAGGTGCACACGTCTTGTCTCATCTCATTGACATTCTACAGGAGCCTTGGCTGAGAATTTTGGGAATTCAGCCCTTCTGCTGTCGAAAACTATTCCATCTCACATCAAATGCACCAATTTTGGCAGGACAGCTTATGTGCCTGAGCTTAAAACTAGCTCTACAAATGTTTCAGCAAGTTAAATTTGACAGCACAAGTGTCCATGCACAATGAGCACTCCAGAAGCAGAGGTTCAAAGAAAGGGAATTCAGCATATTCAGGACTCCTCTTCCTTTGAAGAAAATACCTCCGCTCCTTAAGACTTCTGCCAAAATGTAGGATTTGAATCCCAGATTTCATGGGTGCCACCAGCTGCTTGGCTAGCCTTCCTCTGAGCTCCAGGGAAGGAGGATTTTACTTTTCTTCATCAAACAGCAGAAAGTCACAGGGATGCTCTGAGATCTGCTTCCCACATGACCTTCCAAGCATCCTCTGCTTCCATACTGACACCAAGACCCACTCGCCCAGGGGCACCCAAGAGGCTCCAACCAGGAGCCGGCTCGGGCACATACCATAAAGGGGAGTCTTAGAGTGCTCTCATGACAAGGCCTCCAAAGTACCAGTCCTTTTGTTATTGCAGATTCAGACATGAAATGCACCTGAAGATGATCACGGATATATTATTATAAGGAAGTGGAAGAAGGCTTATAGTGTGTGTGATAAGTGTGTTAAACTCTGACTCTTTGCTTGAGATGACATCAACGTATCTGTCTGCAGGTAATACCAATAGTACAAAGCCAATTTAAGAAGAGCCTTTTGTATCACTGAGAAATAAAGCATGCCGCCTTAGCCGAAGCACTGAAGTGATGCAGTGCATCACCGAGTGTGCAGGTCCTGTGAACATTCATTTTGGGTCTATGCTACTTAATTTCCATCATTTCAGAGGCAATTCATTTTTTTCATAAATCCTTTCTGAGTTAGTGAGTACCCAGTGATAAGTCTTGTCCTTCCAGAATACTGACCTCAGCAACACTCAATATTGGAAAATCGAGAAATATAGCACTGCAATGCACAGCCACACTGCCTTTACTCTGCTTCCTTACTTTCCCATTAAGGCCAGCTATAACCAGTGAGAATGATTTGAAAGCACTCTATAGGTTTAGTGATGGGAAATATAGTTACAGTGTGGCTTAATACGTACAAGATCGATGGGGTCAAGGGCTCATGCAGTTTAACACAGGTAGACTTTTTTGAAGGGCTAAATGGGTGAACATAAGGCAAACAGAGACAGATCCTGTTCAACCCTGTGCAATGGAAAGTACAAATGTGTCTTCTATGGGTATACTGGGACAGTATACCAGCTGAGTTAGGTTTGTAACAGTGTGTCATCTAAGGCCGTGTTTCTATTTCTCAGACATCAAATGTTTGAGTTGTTCTTAAAAAAATACCATAACAAGGCATACGCTGTCACAGCACAACCTTATCACTGCATGAAAGCATTTTGTTGTTGAATTTCTTAGAACCTTTTTTTTAAACACAAGAGAAATATTTTCCTGCAGGAATGAATGGACACAGGCATAGCTATTCTAGTGCAAAGATCTGAGATAACTACTGTAGCAGAGTAATTGTAAAAGATACCTATGGGCTGTCTTCACCTCTACATTTTGTTACTGTGAGATGCATAGCAGAAGGAAATAGGGAAATTACATTAATCGTCCCATTAAACTGCATTGTCAGCCAGTCCTTAGAGCATTCAGGGATGTACCTTCTTGCAGTTATTTATACCATTCAAAAAAGAAAACCACCAACTGCAGAAAACTTGACTTCAAATTATCTGGTGTTTGAAACTTTTGTACTGGGGCCATAATTCCAGCCGACAGACAAGTTTCAGGCTTCTCCGCTGTTTCTAACTCCAGCGCTTTTTGCTCCGTCAGAGAGCGTCCCGCCTGCAGGTGCAGGAGGCTCTGAGCTTCTGCAGCCCCCAGGGCTGGTGAATGGCAAAGGCAGACACCCCCTCTCCCCGTTGACGCCTGTCGTTCATAGTTCCCCCTGCCACCTGCAGCATTAATGCACCTTGAAGAAACAAAGATGAGTGGAGATGTTGAACGTGCATAAATGCTCACGTATTTGCATCAATTCAGCTGCTCCACGGGAGGATCCTGCACCGTTTGCAGGCCTGTGGTGCGGGGGGATGCTTGCACACATCTGAAGATGTCTAAGACCTGGGACGCCAGTGTGCACCTCCTCCCGTAGCTTTGCTCATCAACAAGCCCCAATTTCTTTCCTGGTTTCCTGGAGCAACGGGAGGCAGTGAAGCTCTGAAGCCTGGAGAAGGCAGTAGGGATAGAGACACATTGCAGATAGTTTGGGTGGAGGGAGAGCCTGGCAAAAGCACCAGAAAGGGAGGGCAGTACTAGAAGTCAGTCAGCAGAAGACTCCGAGGTTCACTGCAGTCTGCTTTGAGGTAGGATTGACTTCACCATTGCCGACCCCAAGCATGTATTTTAGCTAATGCATTCTTAAAACCTATAGAGCAGGACTTTCTGTAACTTCTCTAGTTAGCTTGTGCCCAATCCCTCACCATCCTGCTAGAAGGTTTTTCATAATATCCATCCTAAATCATCTTTCTGAACAGTAAACAGATTTCTGCTGTGCTGTGAAGAACACCTGAGCATACCTTTCCAGCAGATTATAACAACATCATTGTGTACTGTTTTCTCATTCATCTGTCTGCTCAGATTTCCATTTTCCAGACAAAATGATCTCATTTCCTTCCTCTTTCCCACATAAATTGTCTCTGTAAACCTCTTCACATTCCTGGAGGTCACTTCTGGAGTCTTTCTCATTTCCCTATCACTCTACTAGATAGCACCCTTCAGACGTCATATACTATGTATCACTCCAAGAAGACAGTGACCTCCACTTTAGATTTCTACAGCTATAAGGATGATCCAATCTTACTAATAATTTTTGTTAATATATTCCTGAATAAAATTTCCATTTTTTCCATTGCTTCATCCTATAGCTAAGTATGGTTCCTTCCTGCAGTACTGACACTCAGCCAGATATGTCCCATTATACATGAAACTCTTCTGCCTAAATTTAGCACTTTGTACTTGACTTTATTGAGTTTCATCTCACTGAAAAACCACTTTACATTCCTGTCCTTCCTTGCAGTTTCTCTTTCCTCAGGTTGGTGTCATTCTCAAATCTGATGATCATGCGCTCTGTTCCGTCATCTCAGCTATTAAGCACAATCTTGAAACTGCTGATGACTCTGACCCCTGTATGACCATACTTCAATGCCCTTGAAGAGTGACAGTGAATCCTTGATTAACCCTCACGAAGAGGGCTTCATCAGTCAGACACGCACCCACTTTTAGTAATTGCATCTGCGGGATATTTGTCTATTGCAGTTATCAGAACGTCAAATGAAATAGCACCAAGACCCTCACTAAAATCAAAATGAATCATACCAACTCTCTTCAGCCACAAGGCTGGCTACCCTGCCAAAGAAAAGAAGCTGGCTGGTTTGATGGGATGCATTATTTACGAGTCTGTGCTGGCTGTTTTTATTCCCTATTATCCGCTAGATCCATTCTTTCAGTGGATCAAAATTGAGCTGATGGGTATGTAATTTCCTGGGTTCATCTTTTTTCTGCTTTTTAAAGGTAAGACTGTTGTTTTCCCTCTTGCACTCCTCTTCATCAGACAGCTTGAATACATCTCTTGTCAAAACTAGTTCTCTCTCCTGTTCCTGTATCGCCTTCTTAGATGAAAGTCAGTAATTCAATGATTGCAGTTAACTTTTTTTCACAAAGCTGCGGCCAAGAAAGCATGTAATATTTCTGCATTTTTGCATGAATTAGTTTCTTTTTTTTTTCTTTTTTTGGTGGTAGACCTAGACTTCCTTTTAATCCAGTTAGCACAGCTCTTTCTTGGTTCCCTTTATTTCCCTGCAGTCTGCACCTCACTTTTAACCTTATCTTCTTTGATTTCAACTCTATGCCTTCTGCCCACACTTTTACTATCCCTCTGCTCTTTTTTTCCATATTTTTCAGGATATGTCTTTGATTTTCAAGTCCTTGAAGAACTCCTGAGACAACAGTATTGGTCTCTTTCTAATTCACCTATTTTTTCCTTTGCAATGGTACAGCTTGCCACATTGCTTTTTGCATAATCTCTTTTAATAACTGTCAGTCTTTGGTACTTCTTTGTATTTAAAGCTGTTGGCTTTGTTTAGAAGTTCTTCCCACCAATTTCCTGGTTTCATAGTCTGCTTTTCTGAGTCCATAACTTATTCTGCTGCTTTTTCTCAGCCAAGTCCTTAGACTAATGAATTTTATCATGTGAAATCACTTTCATGGAAATTATCTTCCACTCTTAAAAATTCTCATCTATTCTCAATTCCTCCTGCTCAAAACTAAACTGTACCAACAAAAACCTGAGAACTTCCACTGGCAGCAGACTCTGTCTTGTGGCCATTCTTGGTTAGGTATTCAGATGAGCACCACCTTTTGTGATAGATACAGACCATGACATTTTTCCCACCCTCTCCATTTATCTTCACCCAGAGATGGCCAACAGGCCTGTAGCCATCCTGCCCCAGTTTCTAGGGAGCTCTGGATGATGCTGTTAGTGAAATGGACTTTCCTGGGGGCCTCTCTGAGAAGAACCGATGGAAACAGTCGCGATCCCTGCCCTGTTCCTTCAGCCCCACTCTCCAAGGCAGTGGTCACCTCGGGTGCATTTGGGGCCAACGTGGTGGTTTGCCAGCCTCTGAGCAGATACTGTCCTGTGGCAATGCTTGGTGGGTTGGAGGTGTCCCAGTGCCTTTCAGCCGGTGCCTGCAGTTTGCCAGCACCCCTGCCAGGATGCAGGACCTGTCAGCAGAGAGGTCTCTCTCCTTCCCGTGGTGTCCTCCTCTCAGTACAGCAGCTACAAGCCACCCAGCCAGGGCAGAGACCAGCGTCTCCTCACTAAGCACTGGGGTTGCTTTTCTTCACCATATGTCATAGCCACATAGTGCTCCTTCAACAAGGAAGAGTTCAAGGAGCGTTCAACACTTCCTTGGAAGTGTTGAAGGCCAGGTTGGATGCGGCTTTGACCAACCTGATCTAGTGGAAGATGTCCCTGCCCGTGGCAGGGGGGGTTGGACTACGTGATCTTTGAAGGTCCCTTCCAACCCAAACCATTCCGTGATTCTAACAGAACTGACTGGGGCAAACAGTGGGTCCTGTTTCTGGCAGAAGGTGTCCCTCAACGTTGTTCTTTTTTTTAATTTTGGGACCTGACATACACAGCCTCAGAGATCAGATATAGTGTTAAATATAAATGTTACAATTCATGGGTTTTTTATATCCTTTTCAAAGGTGAATACAAGGAAAACATTATACAGGACTGGAAGGAGTGCTCGGGGATAGTCCCATGGAAATGAGTTGTTTAATACCATACATAAACAGATCAGTCTCCACCTCAAAACAATTTTACTTAATAAATTGCTCCAAAACGTCATTCCTCATTTCCACATCATACTAAATTGATATAGTTTTAAAGTCCTTCATTTTTTTTTTTTTTTTACCTTTCAGAAGAGAGTGTTCTAGATAGGATAATGACACAAACTGGTTGATTTTTACAGTCACATGTTCATTATTTCAACTGATTGCACAGGATTAAAAAGTGTCTGTATGGTCTGATTGCAGCATATTTCCTCTCAAGAGCAGTGAGATTTTGCTTTTGTTAAAAACAAATACACACAGAGATAGAAATTGTGCTAACACCTGCAACATCAATACCTTTGAAAAATAATCAAGCCCTTAAGTTTCTCTTTTGTTTAGAATGAAAATAGCTTATTGATTTATTAAAAAAATATTTTAGTAACTGCTTCTACAGGTAAGTACATTTTATCCTTTCACCATTCATTTCTGCTGTCATACCAACTTTTTTTAATTTCAGCTTTTACTGAGACACAGTGGTCTCTGCTAAGTCTTTGTGATGGCTGTGACTGAGCTGCTGGTTACTGCTTCCAGCTCTGAGATATCTCACACATCCTCCAGCTGCAGGAATTGATACCAGAATCTCTGAAAATTCAATGGAAAACAGTTATGCAGCCTTGCAAGGACCACAAGCCTTCAACGTTCCCTCTCCTGGCCCCAGGCTTCTCAAAATGTTCTTAAAGGTTCAGAAGCATGTGGACTGAAGTCCAATACTTTTTAGCCACTGGCATCTTTAAATGCCCACTGCCTGTAAAACAACCTTTGCTGGAAAACACTTTTCTTTAGGAAGGTGATTGTACTCCCCAGGACATCATTCAAGTTGATCTTAAGAGCATGAAATTCGTCCTTCTAAGAGTACAATTAGTTTCCAAATTTCTACAGTAAATTCTGAAAACCAGTGTGTTTTTCTCTACTTAGGTGTAGGTTGTTGCACAAACAAGACCCTGAATTATTCAGAAATATAGCTCTCTGTTCCCATCCATCCCTGCACTTTCACCTGCCTTCAGGGAGAGATCACATTTTCCCTTGAACTCCTCAAGTGTTCTGCTGTATCTCTGGGGTCTTCTAGATACTTTTGTGGTTTTTTTCATGGTACTTTCTCTGTTCCTTTTCTTTTTTCCTACTCTTGTCCATACTACCACATGTTAAAAAATGTAATGATATTTCATTCACAAGAATGAAATATTCTCTGGGTGCCAGCAGTCAGGGGTCTGCACTAGTATTAATAACTGTAACAAGCCTTTTTGTTTCTTAGCTTACCCAGAGTTAATCTAAAAGCTACTAGAAGAAAAAGCATATAAAGGAAGGAGAGGGGCACATGTCTAACTCTGCCAGCAGGCTGACAATAACTGTCAAATAACCAAGATCCTAGGGAAAAGGTTTCATGTTGACGCCAGCCCACGGAAAGCTGCTCGCCTTTGCTCAGCCCTTCCCGTGTGGCTCCTGTGTCATCTGCCCACGTCCTTCCCAGCTTCCCGTTGTCACCCACCCTGCGGCATCGTCTTCCATGTCCCCTAACCCAAACTGCCGGTCCGCCAGTTCCCTTCTGGTTGGCCTCAGTGTGTCCCCATTGCGTCCCTCTCTTTCCTTGCGAAGCCACTCCTCTGCTGAGCTCTTACCCGATCCACATCCCCATCTCAGCTTCACAGATCTCTTTCCACCCCAGTGCTTCTCGCTTCCCGCTGCCAAGTCTCCCCTCCCAGTACTGCTGCTTCTACACAGCTGTGTTTGGCAGACCCATCACTTAGGGTGCTACGCCTATTTTTTTTTTTTTTATTGTCTCTTTCACAATAAAGTGTTTCCTTCAGGAGAAAAGACAGAATATAGGTTCTTGGTAAGTCTGTACACAGGATTAGTCCGTTAGCAAAGTGATGTTCATACTACATGTATTGTATCAGAGATTGAGTGTCAGCTGTCCCCTTGAACTGTTTCTTGCTTCATTTGGAGTCTGTGGGGGAGCTGGAGCTATATACAGCTTTTGGAGCTTTGCATTTTAATGATTTCTCATTCTTAATTCCGATGTTCTTGGAGACAACTATAAAGCGAAAGAATCACACAACAGCCAAGAACATGTTAATTGCATCCACCACTCTATTTCCAGTGAAGGAGCCAATGTATCAAATATGTTAATAAAAATCCCAGTTGGTGCATTATCTTTTTCCAAAAGAAACTGGCAAATAGTATATTCCTTCAGGACTCATGGTTATGGTATTAGGGATTCGCCATAATCCCCCATTTCCCAGGCTTCCTTTTTTGCAAAGGCTCTCCTGGTCCTCCACGAGGGTCTGACAGAGGAAGCAATGAAGTAAGACCGCCTGTTTGCCATCCCCTCTGGCTGCCTAAGGGTCGTTTTGAAGTGGTTGGGGAATAGACCGAAAGAAATGGGGAACCTGCTCCTCTTCCCCCAGCCGTGGTAAGTTTTTGCTTTGAAAGAAATTTGAGCTGTTTTGCTTGGTTATGGTAAGGCTAAAAATTGTCAGGCTTGCTCTGTGGTTCTTAGGGATATGAAATTTATTGTCCTGAAGAAACAAATAAACATATTTGAGGAGATCACAACTAGCTCATATTATTCTGGTAAAGTGTTGCCAATGCTCAGGCACTGTTAAAAATGTAGCCTGACATTAGAGGAGCATTTCTCTCAGGAGAAAGAGCATTGACCTCAGGGCATTTACTGCAGCCACTCGTGATGTCCCCTCGGTGGCACTGGCACGGCTGCAGCGTTCAGTGCAACAAATGGCAGAAATGTTTGCAGCCCGATGCAATCAATGCCTTTCTGAGGCTGGCAGGAGAGCCCCTGCTCCAGCAATCACATGCAGAAAGGGGAATTCATTGCCAGCATGCAAAGGCAGTGGAGGACATCTGCAGGGACGCTGGAAGCTGTGGCAAGGTGCCCTGAGGTGTCCATTGGAACAGGAGTGTGAAAAGGGTAGCAAGTGGTGGGAGTCAAAGCAGCTTCAGAAAAGCTGAGGCTGTAATTTTTTGCAAGCAACCCACATTGACTCTCCAAATCGTAAAATGTATCAAAAATGGACAGAAGAAAGAAAGTAGAAGATTGCTGCCCAGTGTCATGCATTGTTTTTAATTCTATATTTAGGTCAACCTCATATTATTTTAATTTCTGGCCTACAGTTTATGAAGATGTGAGAGTTGATGCTCTGAGGCCGTTGCTAGGTTTGCACCAGGGTCCCAGCCAAGCACAGCTGCACGTGCATTGGAGATGGAAAGCAGGACTTCAGAATCCAGTGGTCTGAGTTCAGAGGTACAACTGCTATATGAGCAACAGAAAAACACCATTGGCTACCACGGCTTTTTATTTTATATCCTTTGCATGTCTCTATGGAAATATAATAACGACTAGGCTTCATAGATTGAGAACAGTTAGGCAATTAGTTAGACTTTGCTCCAAGAAAGTTAGAATTACCAGAGAAGCCTAAGTGTGTTTGGTCACCAGATCTGAAGAAACATGAACAGAAATTCTATCCTCTTCATCATCTTTGAAAAACCCAGCCAATAGGAGGAAGCTGAAGATAGCCCAGCAACTTGCCATTAGAGACAGATGGTTGGAAGAACCTGTATCCTGTTAACAACTTCATCATCTTCTGTATAAGACAGCCAGTCCAGCTGGAAGAGTTGCCTCCAATTAAAGTGAGATAGAAAAGCATCATCTCACAATTGGCAAATGCTTGGTGTAACCAGGCTCAGACAGGAGGTTATTACTGTGATGAAAATATATGTGTTTATGTTTAACCATTTGAAAATGACCTACACCTTCTCAACCTACAATAAGTACATCAGTACAAAAAAGCCCTGGGATTTACAAAAAAAAAAAAAAAAAAAGTGGTTTTACTGCATATAACGCAAAATAACATTTACATAATTATCCGTTTTGTTTAACTGCGTACAACCTGATTTGACATGTTAAATCTGTAGGCTTGATTTGAAATGACAATAGATACTTGTGATAACATGGTAAAGGTGGACCAAAGTTACCTTAGCAAATAATTAACTGTATATTCTGTTACAAATACATTTACAAGCATAACTGGATTACAAAACCTCTGCAATAAAAGTTAAAGCACATGCTGGAGTATAATTGAGACACCTGCATGTTGCGTTAATGTCAGTTTTTGCTTTCAGATAAGTAATTTGTACTAACTGTTGTATTATTATGTTGCTAGATCACGAAGTCATGCTCTAAGCTTAAATGGACCTTGGGCAGGATGTCAACAGAAATGACATTATGATAGCATGATTACTGTCATTAAAATGCAATACTTTACAGCTCTGAAAAATGAGCTGCCACTGTAAACAAAGTCAAGAGTTACACTGACTTAGCATGATAGATTTTGTTCTGTTGGGAAAAAAATTTGGATTTCCATAACAGCACAATGGGCACAAACTGAAACACATGAAATTCCATCTGAACATTAAAAAAAATGTTGTTACTGTGAGGGTGACTGAGCGCCAGCACAGGTTATCTGGAGAGGTTGTGCAGTCTCCGTCCTTGGAGACACTCAAAATCCACTTGAGCAGAGGGATGGACCAGAGGTCCCTGCCAGCTTCAGCCGTTCCGTGGCTCGGTGGTTCACCCACACTCAGGGAGACAGGCAGCATCCACATCCCCAGCACCTGCCCATGGCTCCCCTGGGCTGTGTGCGCTGCCTCCGTGCACCCAACACACAGTTATTGGTTATCATGTGGGAGAGATTTATATTCAAGTGTCCGCAATATTATGAGGGCTGCCTTGCAGCCCAAAAGAGAGAAGTTTAAAAAGCACGAAGCTGAGGGTATACGCTACATGACTCAGGGCAGGAGTGCCTGAGGGGGCAAATCCTGCTGGGATAGTGCTGGAGGAGGTGTAAGGGGAGAGTCCAACCTGGTGCTATGCTGCTTTCAGAGACTGGTGGACGGGTGTCTGTACTGAGCTCTCCCAGGGCCATGTCTGAGCTTTGTCCAATTCAAAGCAGGGTCCAAGTCAAAGCAAGGGAGCAAGCTAATGAGGATGTGGAGTGTCAGGGGTTTAGTCCTTGAGTTCAGTCCCTGGTATAGATGTACATTGTGGGGTTGTCAAGTGTCTTTCCTCAAGGCTGAATGGGAATTTTAAGCTTCCAAGAGCTGGTGGC
Source organism: Buteo buteo (assembly GCF_964188355.1). NCBI lineage: Eukaryota > Metazoa > Chordata > Aves > Accipitriformes > Accipitridae > Buteo > Buteo buteo. Next base: position 11,030,756 of record NC_134185.1, on the reverse strand, counting down.
TGGTGAAGGAGGCCTAGAGCTTTTCACCCTTAGAACCACATTCCTCCTGCTTTCCTTTCCTGGAGAATATGTTTGAGGCATGCATATATTTGTTTCCTATTCCTCACCAGCCCCTGGTTAGCAGTAAAGATTGCTCTGCGGTCTTCTATCCTCCATTTGGACCTCTGGTCCTTCCTATCCTCTCCCTGCATCTCTCAACAGAAACAAATTTGGGGGTCTGTCACCTGTTGTGCACGGGAGGATTACTGTTGAAGCCGTGTAGTTGCACCCATTGCAACGCTTGGGCAGCTTGGGACATAGAAACGCCTTTGACTGCTCAGCTCATTCGCAGAAGCAACTGTTTAGATCTGAAGAGCAATCACTCATTTGGCCTCTGGAAGACTTTGCCTCCAAACTCTCTCACTCGTACTACACAAGTTCACTGCAAAAACAGCTGTGATGTGCTGCAGCTGGGCAACAGCAACCTATTACCTGTCCCAGTAAGCAGCTGAGTCCCTTATATTTTCATCCCTGGTACGGGATTAGAGTGTGATCAGACAGCTTGCGAAGACACCATCTTTGGGATCAGAGCTCCATACGCTGCAAGGCTTTGTTACTCCTGACTCTGCAGTAAGTTTTGGGCAAGCACCTAAGAAAGAGGTGGCAACATTTTCTGTGCTCTCCAAGGGAAAGTGAGAGCAGATGTGCTGACAGGGCTGGCCAAAAGGGAAGGCTGCACTTGGCACTGAGCACATTCCCGCAGAGGATTTATGGGAAATCCTCCCAGGAAACAGCACCAAGGCAGAGGCCATACGACTTCAGAAATTCATTACGGATTTGCTCAGCAGAAGTTGCTCAGGTAGCTGTCTTACAGCACTGCTGTAAAATGGGATTAAATGGTCGTCTCAAATCAGTTTTAGATCAGTTCATTCAAAGAGTTTACATCCTCGTTTCTACCTTTGATCATCTTTACCTCTTTTTAGTATAGACTACCTGCATTTTGAAAGCTGATTTGGACTGGAAGAAAAATTAGAAACTATTAAAGCAAAACATGCTGAATCTTCTCTTCTGAAATGTTCTAAAATGGCTGTATTTATCAAAGAAAGACCCTCTCCTGTTCCCACTTTCACTCTCAATAACCTGGCATTTCAGTGGAGAGCATTTAATCATAAAACTCCTGACAGAGAAAGAGCCTTTTCAAATGGAGCAAACACCTGACAGTGACAGGAACTGATGAGTTAACAGGAGACCATATAGGGGTCACCACTGCAATTTTGCAATTGCGTTTCTGATTGCGTTAGGTTGGAATAACCAAGCAGATGCTAACATGCTTTCACACAAATTTTTGCCAGCCTCCTTTGGAAAAGAAATGAAAGCCTTGTGAACTCTTTGAGGAGCATTGACAGTGCTGCAGAAAACAGAATGGAGATTTGAATGCAGAAATCCTTCCTTTTAACATCCTCACTGTGTGCTTGCAAGGTTACAGGTGGAGAGAGCACGTCTCTGAACAAGCTGAACTGCCAGTAAGCAGATTTGGTTTGTTGGTTACCATTTAGCAGTATGTAGTGTGTTGACCCTGGCTAGGTGCACGCACAGTATTAGAATTCAAATGCTCCGGGTCCTTCCTAGAGGAGACCCTGCAGACCCTCAGAATGTTTGTTGCAACTTCAGATATTTGTGTCCACTAGAAAATGGCTTAAGATCGCCAATTTAAATACTGCCATATAGTGTATGTCACTGAACAGATGTCAGAAGATAATTATCCACCTGAACCAGATGGCCACCTAAAAGAGAGCCTCCTATTTATTAGTTTCTTGAATTTCTTTTTTTCTTAATGTTTAATGAGCACAGTAGCAAAGAAGTGGTAAAATGAAAAGCTCTGGGAGAATCAAGGCTTTCTGGTTATGGGAAGTTCTCCGGCTTGATTCCGTAATGAGTCTATTCTCTCCCAGAGGTACACATTAGGATCACTTCTGTAAGACTAGGCTGATGAATTAGCAGATGTTTTTGTTTTGCACTTGGCTTTGAATTAATCTCTTGTACAGTGCAGAGAGCTGTCAGAGTTTCCACGGTTAAAAGCTACTTCCAGTATGGTTTTGGCAAAAGCAACCTTATGTCTCTAGAGCAAAACCATGACTCTACAATGCTTATCGCACCCTGCAATGTCGGTGCCCACTTTGCCTTGCACGATACAAACCCCACATTCCTCAGGATGCCTGAACTTGTGACTGACAACATCCTTTCTTGGTTCAGTTTGAAACCACATTTTCATTTGTTAGTTTAAGTATAAAATCTGGCTGCATTTCTTCCTGTTCTCTGTTCAAAACAAGCACAGCATCTGCTGGAAGTTTTCTGCTTTTGAAGTAATCCACTTCTGGTGTGGAGGGCCCAAATTTCTTTCCAAGCAAGAGCATATTATTCACCATGTATACCCAGGAAGCAAAATATTTCATACCTGAAGGAAAGAGGGAACAGTTAGCTAAGAGTAAAACCTCAAGGCAATAGTTGTGAATGCAAGAATAGAGAGAAAAATATGGCATTTTCATTATACTATTTTTGTTTGTTTAAAAATGTGAAGCAGAGTATCCTGACTTGCTTACACAGTAAGTAGAGGAAATTAACATTTCATGGTGAAAATGGAGACAATGTTCAATATACACGTGTCAGCCCAAATTACATGGAAGCCACAAATCTAATAATTATTAATATTTTACAGACACCGAATAGTAAAATCATCAGCTAGCTGCATGTCCTGCCCAAACGCCAGAAAAAACAGAGTGTTTGATGTTACCGAGCCGGCTTGCAGAAGCTAATCCAGTTCACAATGTGAGGAACTGCTAAGGAATGATTGTAAGGGTATCTAAAAGCATATCAAACAATGCAAAGTCATCTCAGCTGAATCTGCTTCCTTATAACGTTAAGCAGAGGTAGCTCTGTTGTCATCGTTAACGAAGGAAATCCCATGTCTGAGCACGCTGTTGAAAACCTGAGATTCTCACGGTATTGGAAGTCCTATTTGCAAAGGCTGTGATCACATAACATGAAGAGAGTTGTCAGTCACTCACCACATCATCCATTACACAGAGCATCTACTCTTAGCTTTCTTTACAGTCATTTTTGATGATATTTTTACACCTACTGTAGCAAAGTTCTCATTTTTCCAGTCCAGAAGTACACTCAACTTGCATATTAAGCATCACCTCAAAGAACAGAGAAAGGAAATGGGAGCACTACTAATTGCTCAGGCTTCAAATGACCAGATTTTCCCTTTCTTTCATTCATTTGAATAATGAAGAGCTTTTATAATGGAAAAATGTAATTTTACTCCAGTATCAAAGTTCTAAAACTCTGACACCTTTTTGTCTGGTCCAGGAACATAAGTCCAGAGGTGACAGGTACCTTCTGAGGAGTTCTCCAGTTTTCTGACTGGATCGGATATATTTTCCCCTGCAAAAGGGAACCTAAAATCAAGGTGCGCTTCAGCTACTCACTGCCACTCGTAATGCTGCTTTCTCCTACCCCGTGACCACTGTACCTCTCTGGTGGGAGCAGAGAGGCAGCAGTGGGAGCAGTAATGAAGCTCTGACAACCAAGGTATCTCCTTAACTCACCTTTCCCTAGAAATGAGGGGTGTCTTACACTCTGCTACATGGCATGCCCCGAAAGACGGGGCATAGATAATCAAATGTGAGCACTCGATTGCGCAGGGGCTCGAGGCTGCTGTGGGTGCTGCTGCCTCCCGTATCTCCCGATCTCCTGACAGCCCTGCACATTCACCTGTTCTGCATCCTCACCCTCCCAATGGCCCCTGGACCTTCATCAAAGAAAAAGCCTTTCCCTCCATACTAGCATATATGATAAGCAGTCTGCACCGATCCAGAATCACCTCCTGAGCATCTGCAACTCCCTCTGACGACGGGGGTGAGAACGCTAGGGCCAAATTCTGGCAAGCCTCTCAAACCACAACAGGTTTCTGCAAGAACTACTGTTCCAGGAGAGATTAATGGGCTCTGGTGATGAAAAGATAAGTGTATACTTTCCTCAGGTGGAATTAAATCTGGAGGAAATAAGGTTGTACAAAGAGCAGAGAAATCACAGGTGGCACTGATGATAGGAACAAAAGAAGAAGAAAACGTAATAAAATCTGAGACCGTTTATCAGCTGATAGTGAAGGGATTGCAACTTGCAGCAGAGAAAGACAAATTCTTTTCTCCTCTATGCGGAAGGAGACAACCATAGAAAAATCCTCCAGTGAGGGATTCCTTGGAGACAGCCAGCCCAGACTGAAAAATTTATTTCTGAAGTGCTCAATTCCCACCATTGCGATGCCTAATGATATGGACAATTGACAACACAGCCTTTTCTGATATTGAGACTCTGTGTGTGAGAAAAGAAACTATCTGTTCCTCTTTTTCTACTGCTGGAGTTTATGACAGAATAAAGTGTAGTATGTGCTTACTGAACACTTTTTGCTCCACATACATACTTAAAACTTCATGCCCAAACATCATCATGTATAGAAAAAGAATAAACTCTTTATGAACAAGTCACCGAGTAGGAAAACTGTGAGAAGTGCCTAGTTGCTCTCCCAGCGCGTACCCGGACATTGCATGGATACTGGTATTTAAACGATTTTACATGTCAGACTGGGCTCCTCATCTGTGACATCCCATGCAGACATCCCCTGATGCCTACATCAACTACAGAGTGCTTGTCCCTGACCCTCCACTTTACTGACGTCATTCAACTCATTTTATCTATCTGAATGTAGGGGCTTTTGAGGTAGATACCAACCCCGCAGTCTTATACCAGTTGTCAATGGACAGCGGGACAGGACACTTTCTGGCCAAGCAGTTGTAATTAATCCAATTATTGTGGACCTAATCTTGCTCTCGCCACCAAAGACAGAAAAACTCCCATTGGCTTGAGTGGAAATGCAATGAGATCAATAACTGAGCCCAGTCTGGAGCAGGATTTTCTTTCGGAGGAAGCGGGGAGCTAAACAGTGGCAGAAGCCTTCCACCAAAATCACCAGGAGTGCTCCAGAGGGACAAGAGGAGCAGCGGTTTCTGGTGCGTGTCTGTTCTCTCACGCAATGTGGCAAGAAGAGTTATCTGCCCGCAGCTGTGCTGACTCTTGACGATGAAATTATTTAATTCACAAGGCATTCGGTACAGGCTCTGCAACAACAAAATGGCATGTATTCAAGATATGTAAATTAAATTACTTGGTTTTGCACACAGAATCTCAGTCATTAGAGGGAAAGATAATGACTTGCAATATGTTTTTGAGAAGAAACACACAATGATAATCTTATTTACTTTACACTTTAATTTCCTAATGTGCACATGTGCATGGAGGACTTGTTTGTGCAAATGTCAGTTATCAAAGAAATGTCAGACTACGTTTAATTTAATATTGCTGCCCCTTAGGCTCGAGCAGATGGCCGAATTTCAGGAACTAGCAGGGTTGCCTGCATTAAGAAGAGAAATCTGTGATGTGCACAAGGTAGATTCTTGCTGTAATGTTGATTATGTACACACGACATGCAGACACCCACACATACACAGAAAGTAGAGAGAATACGGAAAGTGGGCTGTTTAAGAATTTTTTTATTCAAATGATTCTTTTCTTTCCAGAAGAAAATATTCTACTTGCAATCACTTTGAGCTGAATTGCATTGTCTGACTGACCTGAAACATTTTATTTTAAGTCATGTAACACTATATATTGCATTTCTCTGTTATGGTGCACTGTCTCATGGGAGCTGCACTTTCAGAGCTCTGTTTCTTAAAAGAGCTGTAAGTCCCACGATGGATACGACCATTCTCTGACGGAGCAGCATGGTACTGTCTAGGAGACATGCACTGGAGCTGCAAAGGGGTTATCCCACCTCCAAAGCTCCAGCACCTGGGACAGGACCAGTTCCCTCATCCAGGGATACACCACCCTCGGCACAGAAACACCGTCTCTTGCAGGGTGACCTGAAGTACTGTTTCCAGCCAGTTCAGTATCAGACACTTCAGCATGACAATGTTGTGTCTTAATTAAAATGTCCAAAATGAAATGGTTTTACCATAGCTCTTTAAAACATCTTTCAGGTAAGTGTCTCTCCTCAAATATGTCAGTGTGTAGTACTTTTGTCCCAGTAGGTGATTAAAGTGAATGCACCAATATAGGAACTGCCCTGGGAAAAAAAATACCTTCTTTTTCTCTGCTAGAAGGAAAAGGGTATATAAAATTTTTGTTCTCCCTGCCCCCTAAAGAGCAACTATTCTTTTCATTTCGAAATGAGCCACTCTGGGGAGTGCTGCACGCAGGCGGCACTGCAGAAAGCAACGCGACTGCTCCCGTGCTTGAGCCTGGGGCCAAGTTCTTGAGAGCGGGCTGCCTTTCCCGAAGGTGAGAGCTGCCATTTCCTTTTAATCCATGCTGCGGTAGGAGCCCTCCTGCCTGCCTCAGCCACCGCACAGGGGTTAGAGCCATCACTCAGCAAGCCCAAGATCTGCTCTGGGGTGCTGCAAAAGGGTCGGCTGCTGCTATTTCAAAACCAGGTGACATTTTGAAGCTAGGTGGTATTTGGGCCCTTTTGTAGGTCTAACATTAGAGTTTCCTCACACGTACAGAAACTGCAAATCGCCTTGTCCTCCGTGGGATTTGTTCTCATGCCGAATGCACTGTTATTTAGGATGAAGTATGAATACATCATTTTTTCCATCTTGTGAAGGCCAGTCACAATATTGTGCTGAGAACAGCAGAAAATGCCCTTCAGAATAACAACATAAAATCTTATTAACGGCTTCTAAAATGTTCTGGTGCAGCCTGCCCTGGTTTCCTTTTTTGTGACTACCATAAACAACTGTCCCACTCTGTAGCAGAGCAACGACAGAAACTGAACCGTTGCCTCAAAAAGCTATAAAGTCTCAGACTTATCTGAATTCACAGTCAGGCTTTAAAATTTCTTTTAGTGATACAATTTGTGGCTTTTCCTTACAAGTTATTGGTCATCAATGAAAGCACCATGTTTACCCCCAGATCAGCAGTGTCCGTGATTACAGACAGAATGGAGGTGCAGGGGGTGAGCTGGCACACAAAAACCATGCCCCAGCCAGGCACCCTGACCCAGCAGCCTGCCCTTCCAGCTGACCTCCTAACCAGACGGTATCTTCCTTGCAATGAATAGCGAGGCAAAAAACACAGTCTTGGGAGCACACAGCTTTGTCAGCAGCCCCCATCAAGTGCTATAGTTAGACAAATGTCCTTGGCAGAAATGTGTCCTTACTCGGCGTACGTGATATACATACAAGGTTGGGTCGTTTCTTTCATTGCAAAAGACAGACGTGATACTAATGACTTTGCTGGAGCATCTCCGGAGGTACGATGCTGGTCCATTGCTGTGTGTTTGTACATCGCCCCTGCCCCAGGGTGGTCCCAGCGGTGCTCTGGTACTCTACCGCTGATTGGACTGAGAGGGCAAGAGCGGCGAAATCTGTAGGATGAGAAACTCGTGTCTTCAAGGAACACATAAGAAGAACAGACTGTTTGTTCACTTCAGTCTCTTCCTTAAAGCTGTGCTCCAGAATGTGGAGTCTGGAAAACTGCCTAAGGTAAAAGAAATCTGCGTCAGCTAACAGCTGATGAACTCCTTGTTCAGGGACACGGGGCCAAAATCTGCAGGGACTTACGCTGCAGAGCAAGTCATATGGAGCCGAATCCATGGATGGCAGAGAGGGGCTGGGCGTCCGGGCAGAGATCAGCCAGAGAAAGAGTGGCGGAGGCTGTTTTGCTTCACTTTTGTCTGTAAGTGTTATGATAGGGAACAGAGGATTCGCAAGTAGCCACCCGTGTTTCCTCCGGGCCCCTCAGGACTGAAATTCTGCGTGGGCTGCCGGCAAGCGCGGGTCCTGGCTGATGGTACACCTCCCTCTGCCCACCCTTCATGAGCGGGTTCACCGAGACAGTCCTGCAGTGCTGCATTGCATCTCCACTCTTCTCTGGCAGCAGCAAAAGCTCACCTTGAGGTTCACTTAGGGCCAGGGTGGGTGCTACAGGCTGAGGTCCAAAAGTCTGCACAATTAGGTCTGCTTATTTCCCTGCAGTCCCTTCAGCTGCTGCTGCCGTGTTTTGCACTGGTGCTGCCCGGGCACTGGTATGGCAGGGCGTCCTCAGCCGCTGGTTACAAAGGGCCACAGTCTCAGATGGCACCTACCACCAAGAATCAGTGGACCGAATACCAAACATCATATTATACAGACTTAACACACTAAGGTGTACGTCACCTTAGGTGTACTATTCTGGCGATCCCTTTATACAGCCCTACATATCACCTACACTGACATATTTGGTCTTTTCACCTCATGTTGTTGTTCCTCCATTTTAGTCTCAGTCAATTCTTCTCATTCTACCATTCAAGGATGAGTTTCAAGAAATAATATTTAAGCATAATCTTTGTCTCCTTCTCACCTGTACAAGCCACTAGGGCTGGCCTTAGTATTGCTGCTCAGGCTTGCATCCTTTGGGGTCCTTTTGTAAAATTTTAACAAATCTCTGAATTAAAACTCTAAAAATAAAGTTTATATCAAACAAAGAAGGTACTGAATCCTGATCCTGTCTTCTTTATTCCCAGTGTTTAGCATATTGCTATGCAAGCACACAGACATAGCTCTTGTAGCATGAAGTCAGTGAAACATCAATTTAACAAACCTCTGGAAGGGAATTATTCCTGTACGCTAATTAGTAATGAAGATTAATGGAAGAACCACAGAATAACCCAAAAACTTGTAGGAACTGGACTTTGTCCCAATTCTACTGTAATTCAGGCACCTGTTCAAATTTCTGCAGAAGTAGCCCTGCTTTACTTGATAAAACTGTCCTTGGGCTTTGGATTAAATACACACACATTAAAACTAGAAACTGAATCCCTGGCATCAAAAATAGATGTTTATACCACACTGTCAATGAAGACAGGCTGGATTTGAAGCTTTTTTTGTATGTTTGTTTTAATGTTTTTGTTTTGTCTGACCTTAAAACAAAATTATTCACAATTCTTTTGGAAGAAATAAAAAATCAGCACCAATTCAATATATTTAGCACTCTATCAGATTGTTGAACTACTTCCTTTAACTACTGTAGGAGGAAGAAACACATGCTTCAGCCCACACTTCTCATGCAGTTAATAACTTAGTCTTTTTGCATAGACAAAGTGACCTTAAATTAATGGAAAACCAATGTTATATGGTTAATAACATTAATGAAGTAGAGATCTGCTTCCTCCATGGGCCCCAAAACAATGGGAAATGATGGCTCCTGGTGACCAGTCACCACAGAGCCCTCTAACAGGAGAAGGAGGCATGAAGAAATTTCCCATTTTTCTCTAGACAAGTTCACAACTGCACTGTTGGTGTCTAAGAGAAGGATGCTTTCCCAGCTCTGTCTGCCCTGTGTATAGAGGGGTCTCCTAACACCCTTTCAGTAGCTGGAGACAAGAGCCTAATGGAGAGAAGGCAATTTATAACCTTTTCTCTAAGTGGATGTAGATCCACTGCCTTTTGAGAGGTCTCAGAAGTTTCATGTTCTTGGATTTAAATCTTTGGGCAGGAATGGGAAGAAAACAGGTCTTCGTTGCCTTGGGCACGACATCAGAGAAAGCAGAGCAGAGTTTGTGGTGGGTTGACCTTGGTGCCAGGTGCCCACCAAGCTGCTCTATCGCTCCCCGCCTCAGCAGGACACGGCGGGGAGAAAATAAGATGGAAAAAAACCTGTGGTTCAAGATAAAGGCAGTTTAATAAAGCAAAGGAAGCAAAGGAAAACAAAAGATTTATTCTCTACTTCCCATCAACAGGTGATGTCCAGCCACTTCCCGGGAAGTAGGGCTTCAGTATGTGTAGTGATTCCTCCAGAAAACAAATAATAACTAATGCCTCCCCCCACTTTCTCTTAGATTTATTGCTGAGCAGACATCATATGGTATGGAGTACTCCCCCCATTTGGTCAGTTTGGGTCCTGGCTATGTCCCCTCCCAAGATCTTGCCCGCTCCCCAGCCCACTGGTGAGGGGGGAATGTTGGAGAGACAGCCTTGATGCTGTGCCAGCGCTGCTCAGCAGCAGCCAAAACACGGGTGTGTTATCAACACCTTTCCAGCTACCAATACTGAGCCCAGCACTGTGAGGGCTGCTATGGGGAAAAACTAACTCCACCTCAGCCAGACCCAATACAGAGTTATTTTCCTTTTTTAAAGGAATTTCCTGTTCATTTTTCAAGAGCAAATAATTTACTTACATAAAGATTTCTGCCAAAAACCTCTCAATGCTTAGTAAAAAACAAAGAGTAGAATATTTGCAATAAGTAACTGTTGCAGAATAAAATATTTAATATTTCATGAAATGTTCTGAATGCTTCCACTTCATGGGATTTCAAAAAGGAACATTTATTTTTACATTTCCCAAGATTTTCTTAAAATTCATAATGCTTTCTAGCTTGTTGCAAACACTTTTTTTTTTTTTTAATCTTTTGTTTACTGAAAGACCTCTTCTCTGGGAAATGCAGGTCAATAACAGGACTTCATTAAATGTTTCAGTTAAAATATTGTCAAGGAAAAAGACAGGAAAAAAATTAAACTTGAAAAAAATGTCACAAGGTAATCATTTCTGTAAATAAAACACTTTTCAAAATGACTGCTTTTAACCATAGCAATAACAGGACACTTTTGACCTTGTCTATTCACAATCAAATTTAAAATGCATCTGAAACAGAATTAGCCAAATTACATTATGTTGAAAAAGAGCAATCAGAAGGCCACGTGAAATTAACTAAAACTGATTTTCATTACAAGACTCAATTGAAATAATTGTATTATTTACTGTTTAAATAGTCCAAGAAGTCAGGAAAGATTTTCACAGTAATTGTACTATTCTCTCCAATTTTTCCCTTTTGCATAAAGAAAAAAAACAGATTTTTAAAACACTGACAGCAACAGCAGAGTTGTCATCAAATCAGTCAAGATGTGAAGAGGTCAGGTTCTGTTTTATAAATGCAATGTATCTCTCTTAAACCCCGCACTGTGCAGACCTGGTGTGGAGGCTGGGTCAAGGATATTTGAGCAGAAGGGTGCTAAGCGTCATTATGCCTATGCACATAACCTTACCACAAAATTGAACTCCAACTATTTTTGGCAGAAACAGCAGTGCTTGCATCAAATATTGGCCAGTGGTCCCCATGATGATATTTCTGCAGTGATAAATGGTTGCCTATCTAACCATGTGAGTCATTTCGTAGGAGACCGCAGAGATCTTTATCAGCCGTGATTTTATTCAATTTCTATGTCAAAATGCATAAAACCCACATCAGCACAATCTGCAGCTACAGCACCTTTCCCCTGGGGCTTCAGCACGGTAAGAGGGGGACGGATGCTGTTCACCCCCCGAAGGAACAGGTCACCTGAGATAAGGGCTTGTGTTCCCCCCACGCTGATACCCAGCAGAGGGAGAGGCGCTCCCACAGCTTCCAGCAGCGGTACTGCCTGCCTGAAATTTCCTCCTTGGACCGATCCCGTAAGCAAAGCAGGGCTATTTTCTGGGAACCAAGCTGTGCTTTCTAGACTAAGAGCAGAAAAAAGAAAGCTGTCTGTCTTTTGCGTGGGAGAGCAGACCCGTCACGGCCACCTCCTGCATTTAATCTGGTGCCGTGTCGCGCAACACTGTCCGACTTGTACCTGCTTTACTCTGGAGTCTGTTCTGCTTCATTTTAGTTGAAGTCAAACCTCCTTGCTATCCTTCACAAGCAGTTTTATCTCTGTCTGTACTTGCCCTTTAAAGACAGAGATCTGATATTCTTTTATGAATATATGTTTATTTAGTCATTCGAAAAATTTCTTTTAAAATGGCAGATTCTTTCCCACTAACAGGAGATGAGTTATTTGGTCAGTGGGAGCAGGTGCTTGTAATTCAGGCAGAACATAGATGGAGAAATGTTTGTGAATATGACCCTTAGATTACATCGCTTGGCATAATTGTGTTTCAATTTCTTTTTCCTGTCTGAATAATGAGGCTAATGTACTGACTTTGCTCCAGTAAGGGTTTCCTGTTGATTTTACCAGGCACAGTATCAAGGTCGAGGTATGCTGTTATGTTTCAGTCATTCACTAAATGGTAGGTCGAAGTCTTTTAAGTTTGGGGTTGCTTTTTCTAAGTCAAAACCTCATGTTGCTCAAAGAACTTCTTGTAGCCTGAAGGACATGGGGATTAAACCTTGTGACAGGTGAACCAGGAGCATGACTAAGTAGCCACAGACAGAGAAGTTAAGGCTTTGAAGAACAGTTTGAAAACTATCCTTATGAAAAAACACTTCTGTGTATTGGTGTGCTTGCTGCGGTCTTCCAGAGCCTGTTGAAAGAATTGCAAGCCACAGCATTTATTTTGACTTAAAGCCCTCTGCAGTGCATTTTACATCATATGGTGAAGGGTCTTATATCCCAAATGACACCTTCCAGCCCTACTGTCCCATACGAAGGTCCAGAGAAGGAGTAATGGGAATATTGGTCCATAAGCAAGTCCAGCCAGCATGTCAATCCTGGCAGTGTTGAGGCAGGTGGGCACACAGCAGGGGGAGATGGAGCTAGATAGGGTTGCTCAAAATCCTGCTCTCCTTTGTTGTTAATGGCAGGGGATGGATGCTACATACCCTTTTAGAGATTGGGACATCTGTATATCATGCTGGCACCATCACCTAGAAGATGGCAGTGGGATTTCCCATTTGACACCCAGCAGGGCTGTCCCCCAGGTTGTATGTGCATCACTGCTGCTCGTACTCCTGCTTTAAGCTGCAAGAGAACATGGGAAGTTAAAACCTGACCTTCAGGTGAAGCAAGCGGAGCCTTTCAGCAGAAGACGCGGTACGATATCCACAAAAAAGAGCCTATGGTCTCTTGCTAAAAGGGTGATTGTTCTATAGTTACATTTATTCCCCAAGGCTTTCTGTGTTTCACTCCCTCCGACAGTGCGTGTCCCGAGGTTGTATTTAGTTTGAAAGATTTACCTCATGATTAAATGAATCTCGTTTGCTGTCACTCCTAATGCAAACAACTTTTTTATTTTTTTCTGATACAGGCAAATTGTAAGTCAGGCAGAATGTCCTTTCCTTTCATCTTACAACCTATGTTAACAAAAGATTACTTTCTGGAAGCTTTTTTTGATTGAAAAAGAAAAGAACAGATTAAACCCCACATAAATGTTATGACTCATGGAAAACAAATAAAGATATCTCTTTACAGACTGTCATTTCAAGCCTCAGGTTACAAAAGCTATTGCTAATTTTTATTAAACCTGCATATACAACCACAGTCATGGTTGGGTTGTAATAGTAAAAACGTAAACAGGAAAGATTATCTTGCAAATACTGTAGTATAGGGCTCATGCCCCACCTGTGCCTTTCTGCTAAGGAACTGCTTAATGACTTTGCTAATAAAAGCAGTCGGCTCCCAGGAAGGAATCTTTCTTCTCCATAACTAGCAACAAAATTTAATGCATTATAGATACTTTTTTATGTCTTTATTGTCATAGGAAAAGAGAAATCACAGGCACTGAATTAGTGCAGTTAAAATAGACTGATTCAGAAAATTGGTTCCTTTTTTCTGCTGACTTTTCCTCTTTTGACACTTTACATTGTCTCTGTTGTAGCACCATAGAATCACAAATCACCCATGGACCTACCACCAAGATGTTTAAAATCTAAGATATAGAGCCCTTTATCTAATTCTCTCTGCCACGTAACATCAGATGATGCCCAGACTGCCCTCTTTAACTACAAATACATTGGAAAGAGATACTGACAATAGTGGCATAAATACAGAAAAAAAGTCACAGTCTCCAAACACTTTGCCTATAAATGTTTATTTTTAGCAGGTATATATGGCAGTCTTTCAATTCATTCACTTAAGAGATCCCAGCTGAGCTGCTGACTGGAGCACGAGCTTAACTGCCAGCAAGCCTTTGGACACCAATGTGGAGAGGCTAAAATTCAGTGTCCACACCTTGAACTACATTCAACCTGCAAAGACAGGTGAGATGAATCCAGCCCCTACAAATCACATTGTTTTCCTTTTGTGACCTCATTAAGTGATAATGTCAAGCTGAAATATGTTTCTTCCATCTTTTCCTTGGATTATGGTACATTTTCTATCCTAACAGCATTTCTTAAAACACACAGGGTGGGTTTGTTCATGTTTCTCTGTATCTGGAGTACTATGGAAAGTGGGGTTATACCTTAAATCTCAGAAGGAAGTGTCTTCCTTATATGCTTGTAACAAATAGATTACATTTATTTCAAGTCCCCGTTCTGACTCTAAAGGGCAGGAGGTAGTATGGCAGACTCCATCCTGTATATTGCTATGTATGAATACTTGGACATGATGTCAGTGTAGTCTGTAGTAGGTTAATAAATACCAGGTCAGAGCTATATCTTCTAACTTCTGCCTCTAAATATTAGGTATATTGTTTGCATCAGTCCTCAGTTCCCACCTGTAGTTTATCCCTGCTGAAAACTGCTGTCTACGACAAATGGACAGATTCTTGCCACCAGAAATATCTCTTTCTCTCTCGCCTTTGACTATAGTGGGAGTCTACATACTAGACTGGACTAGATATCTCACTTCTAGGTAAGTGAGGTGGATCCCACAGTAGGTATCTTCAGTCGTGAGCACTGAGAAGATCCAGCCTGGGACTCAAGCTGTACAGAAGTCCAGCTGGGCTGTCATTGCAAACGATTACCCTTAGAAGACGTGTTTCACTTGAGAGGGATAGTGATTTCATGTATCGTCAAAATCAAATTCTGCCCAGTTCTGCTACCAATAGTACACAGCAAAGCAAAGTATAAATAATGCTTCACATGGGTTTGAATGCCTTGCACATTCTTTACACTCAGTGTAATGTCAGCAAGAATTTGTCCAGTAGTGCACAGTGAGACAATCGCACTTTTACATTTATAGAACTGCAGGACAGCTGAAGTGAACTGGTTGGATTTTATTGTAAATATATAAGCTAAAGCCTTCTAGAGAAATCCTGAACTTTACACCTGAGAATAACTATGTTTTGAGCATTAAAGTTCTACATTTGAGGTTGCCTGCAAGACAAATTTGCAGTTCTGATTAAGGCTGCTGAAAGCCAGAGTAATACTAAATAATAATAATAATGATAACATTAGCATGAAGAAAGTTGGCTCCAGATGGTTTTAAAAGAAATTGGCAGATTAGTAGAGAAGGCAGAGATTACTCCTGATGTGAAGAAACAAACCATGCAGTACATCTGTAACTTTAAAGTAGCAGGAAAAAAAAAGGGGGGAAGACATACTGAAAGTTGAAAATAATTGAGACAAGCAAGACCCATTACTGTACCAAAGCCCACCACTGTCTGATATTCTAATTAAAAAGCATTCCTTAACTTGCACACTTTCTTAAATTAACAAGTGTAAGATTTTTTTCTGTATAATACAGTTAGGAAAAGGGGATAAAAATGTTGTAATCAATATGGTACAATAATTCTCCCTAACGCTTTTGTCCTTAACATTAGGTATAAATACAAATTGCAGTGTCTTTCAAGTCATACTCTGCTTCACCACTACCACAACACTGCATCACTATGTGACAAAGAATAACATTAAAATAGGAGAAACCTGTAAAACTTTCAATTAAATTTTGAAATTCTGAAATGAATATATCCTAAAAATTGTCCAGAAATTCAACTTGAAAATTTCAAAATATCAGAATGAAAATAACATTTGAAAATGTCAAGCTTTCTTGTGAAAAAGGAGTGGCTTTGACCAACCTGAGATGCATAATGACCATTTGGAAATTTCTTTTTTTTTGTTTACTAAGCCACAATTTCTAATTATTCAAATATATTACAGAAATAAATTGATACAAATGGTTAAGAATTTTTTTCCTTCGACTTTTTAGAATTCATTATCAGCAAGAGTAAAGGCTACTTAAATTGCATAGTCCTGTTTCTGCTCTCTGGCTGGGCAATGACAGCCATGCTTGGTAGAGGAGGTCTCCCTCTTTTGGGAGAGAGAGGGGTGATGGGAGATAAAAGAGATAAGTACAAGTCTCCAGGGCTGTTTGCCCCCAGTTTTGTCCTTTTCTCCTTCTTATGGCCAATGCAACTCAACTCAGCCCAGAAGTTTCCCAGCCTTAGGCTGGCTGGGAATTCAAAATTCAGACGAATCAACAACAGCATGGGTAAAATGGACAGGAATAACTCACTGTTTTTCCTGATACAAGAACACAGGCACGTGCAGTGAAGTGCTGGAATACAGCTGTATTTTAGATCAGTCAGTGGTTTGCTCCTTTAGCCTGTATGATTTATAAAAAGACAAATTCATCTTTAATTATAAATGCAAAAATATTCACACTGTTTTTATGAAGCTTCATTCAAAGCTGTTTTTCTTGATGAAATTATAAGATAAAAAGCTGAGCCTCTGCTATGAAATGTTGACACAACTTTAACTACTGGGCTGTTTATAAGTGTTACTGTAATGAACTGATTCCATTTATCTGGTTATAGCTTGCTTCATACAAAATCTTTATAATATTTCAAAAATGCAAAAACCTGGGCAAGGCAGTCCAAGCCTAGTGATGCAAATGGGGGACCTACATCCTTTCTCACTCAGCTTTTTTGCACACAAGTACAATGTAAAAGTATGTGTGAATGCTCTTATTCGAGGCTCCATTTATTTCAAGTGTCAGGAACACTATGAGATACCTTAGCCCCAAAACACCAGACACAATTGTCACTTACATATTAACTAATTATAACTTTGTCTGATCATTTTTAAAGGAATGACTATTTAGATAGTGTGTATAAATAGTTTAATTTTCAGCTGCACTCACTGATGTTCATGGGAAAACCTCTTCTGGAAGTAGTCTATACACACACATGCAAAAGATATTTAACCATATAACTTCAGGTATCTCCTTTTAAAAACACTGGCTGATCTCTATCAGCTCTTGAAGGTGGAGTTCTCTTAAGAAAAGTATTTGCTTCCAGAGAGCTTCTGATATAAAGCAATGGGATGGTGGAAGAATGCTACCCACCTTTTACATATGGTGGTTTCCATCACAGGGCTCAAGAGCTGTCTTCACAGAGGCAGTTGCTGTTATCCATATCTTATGAATAATGAAGCAGATATCAGGGGTGAGGCAATTTAGTGACTCATCCAGTGAAACAGCAGACAAGCTACTCCTGATGTCCACGTCTCCCAAGTTCTCCATCCACACTGAATCTTAGATACGCTCAGAAGACAGACTTGTTGCAAAACACAAACCTAGTTGACTTGAAAATGCTTCATAACAAATGACAATTTCATTAAAATTTTCATTCAAGGGAGAAAAAAACTGAAAATGTTCAGCAATATTGAATCAAGGCATTCCAATATTTGCAGAATTTTGAGTTTTCCTTTCCTTCCTTTTGTTTCGAGGTTCTTTTTTATTTTCTTTTAAAGTATGGTTAAGTACCTGCCACATATACTGTTATAATTAAAAGAACAAAACTGAGATGAAATGTTTTGATTGACATGAAAAAAATTTCCTCTTTCATATTCTTCTCAGTTTTGAAATTTGAAGTTTTGGTCCAAAACAGCATGAAAACAAAAATCAAAATAAAAATCTCAATTCCGCTAAAAAGCAGGTCTGATTTCCAGCGTATTCCCTTCATTTACCTGCAATTTCTACCACCCTCTCCACAGCTGCTTTTACTAGATATCACCACAAGAAAACTAACCTTCAGCAGAACTACCTCTACTGCTGAAATGACTCTTTGCCTGAAGGAAATATCCCAAATGAGATCTGTTTTGAGAAACAGCTTCCCACTTAAAGCTGTTGATTGGCAGCATCAGAAGAGAGAAAACAAAAGACAGACTGATTAAAGTGGTGGATTTTTTTCATAAGGTTTTCTGTAAAGGAAATTAATTACTATTTTGGTTATGAGTTAAATATCAGCAACCTCAAACTTCGAACAGATATGTAAGGACTGATAATAAACAGAATTGGAGAACTGAAAAGGAAAAAGAGGTTTGGAAGGGACCTCTGGAGTTTGTTTAGTCCGGTCCCCCTGCCCAGGCAAGGTCAACTATCACAGGATGTCCAGCGCCATGCCCAGTCATGTTTGGAACATCTCCAAGGATGGATACTTCTCAGTGTCTCTGAAGCAAGCATTGCGAGGTCCCTCCTTGGTTATCACACCCCGCAGACATCAAGCTCTGCATATCAAAGGGAAGCTGAAATTTAACTACTCTAACAATTCTTGTCAATGGATAACAGGGAAACAGTCCTAAATATCTAGAAGTATTTCATCAGTCACCTTTAAGATGATTTATTTAGATTTTGGCAGAGGTAGAGTATGTATTTTTAGCTTTTTATTAAAACTATTTCAGACTGCTGACAATTCTTTACTGTGCTGTCCTGTTTGGCTTTCCAGGCCTGTGCTGGGTTAAAAAAAAAAGAAGTAGCAGTAACATTATTATTTTTGGAAACATATATAAACCAGAAGGTAGGATCAGTGTTGTGGTACCAAACCTCAGAAATATACTTACAACCAATTTTCCAGCAGATGATTAAAAACATGTTAATCAACATGTTGGATTTGACTGAATGCCACTTGGCTGCACATAAAATATTACTGAATGAGTTGAGTAAATTTAAGTTTATAAATATTTGTATAATCTTATAAGAAGATGCAAACCCTTCACCTGCCATGGGTTTAGATTAGCATCCCTTGTTCAACTTTTCAGAAACAGGCATCAACATTAAGGATCAGTCATTCTCCTTTTTCTCTCTTTCTTTTTTATGCTTTTTAATAAGTTCTCTGATTTCTCTGGTTCAACAACTTTATGTCCTGAGCTGCAGAGTGACTAGTAAACTTCGCTAATGTCTGTTTGTTTTACATCAGCCCAATTTATACCTCATGGAAATGCTTTAGCTCAGCTAAGAAACATCCAAGAAAATTAGGCTAGATTGAGTTAAATCAATGGAAATAGCTGCATTCAATCTAGTTTATATTGCTGAGTCAGAATTTGTGCCACTAGTAGGGGAATGGAACTTACTTTTTTTTTCTATAGAAACAATCTGAGTTACTGGTTCACTAAGGACATAAAAGGAAACCTGTACAAGTAGTTGTTTTTATTAGCTAACACCCTGTGTTAAAGTACTGCAAAATATGCAGTCCATATCTTCGATATAGAAAAGTGGGTTTTTTTCCTAGTGATATCTTTAACTGAAGTTTACCATCTTAGTCTAAAAACCTTGTAAAGACCAAACACAAGTAATTTTTACTGTCATGTAGTTTGACAACCATGCCATATGTAGCCATTATGTCAACTAGTTACACAAGGTCAAAAAGATGTTAAAAATAAATCTGTTTGCTACTAGGAGGATATACAGAAAGATAAATTAGGCCTCCGGTATGCAATCTTGTTCTCCAGCTAGTTAGAACACCTTAAGATCATATCAATAATTGCTCACGGTTGTAGTGCTTTTTTGAAGAGATTCCCCCAGTTCTACAGCTTCCTGCACATTGGTGCAATTTTGGTGCAATCGCAGCAGATTTCTTTCAGAGGCACCAGCCTGGAAGTTCTGCTCAGGGGGTGCCAGGGGTGCTCCCACCTGTGGAGGGACACGGGGACCCAAAGCGGTGACCAGCACTGTGGCCATCTTCAAGCCACGTGCGAGGGGGAGACTTCTCCTCCACGGGACTGCACAAAAATCTAGTCCAAAGGGAAAACCCAGAATCACCAACAGCGTAGATGTGAGGACTCATCACCAGCTCCTTCATGCCCCTGACTCATTCGTGCTGCGTTGAACTGTTTGCTAACGTAGGCACAGCCCCTGAAGGTTTCTCGGTAACTGAGACTTGCAATCTAGGCATTCATGGTTCTGTGAGTACCACACGTTTGCTAGCAACCACATGGCCATCAGTTTTCTGAGATCTGCCAGGCAGGTGGTAGAACCATCTCTGGAGATTTCAAGGAGGGTTATCAGGAGCAGGCTATATACCTGTCCCGGTTGAACGTGAGCTCACTGCAGTATTATATCAGTCTGTCCAGGTCCCCACCTGGCACAGCACTCAGTGATCTTGCACATGGATTGAACTGGGCATAAGATCGTGTCTGTCTCTTTTTTATTTTGTCACTGATTTTAAAGATGTACTGTCTCAATGAGGTTCTGAGAAGCAGCAGGACTGAGGAGGTGAATATTATCTTTAAAGGACTGTAAACAAGAAGTTATCCTGATTTCTCAGAGAGGCCAGGGACGTGGGTCTGTCACCTGATACAGACATAACTCCTATTCCTGTACCTCATCAAAGGACCTTAGCACGGGAGCCAGAATTACTGAAACAGTGCATGGCTTATCTAGGAAATATTTTGCTCACTGTGAATTTACATCATATTTTTTGTTTTGTCTGAAAAGTCTCAAAGTTTCTTTTTGATGTACATAGTGATTGGCAGCCTTTCAGTTCAGATGCAGCATATTTTGATCTGTTGTGCTTGGACACAGGGGAGGCCTTGAATATAGGGAGGAAAATGTTCAAATCCCATCAGTAGTTTTTAATGCTTCAGCTTTCAAAATTGCAAAACTTCTCAGTATGCTTTTATATATCTTGACCAATTACTAAAGGTTAGAACTATTTTTCAGTAGTCTGTATTAACATTTTAATATGGGCTGGTAAATATAGGTGAAACATTCACCTTTTATTTTCCTTTAGTACAAAGTCTATTTTTAAATCATTGAGGCATTTGTTTTAAGGCATTTAGCTAAAACAGTCTTCAAATAGTTTATTTTCATGAAAGCTTCATGATAAAACTTCATGTGTTGATAATGCTTTCAGAGATTTAATAAACACCTTAGATTGCTAAAGAACCTGTAGTGCTCTCATTACTGAGGCCTTTGGTTTCTCTAATAAAAATATTATCTGGAATCTTAAAACAAAAAGTGGTGGTAGTGAGTCCATTACCACCTTGCCAAGAATACAATGTTTTTTTTAAAAAGAAGTTTTGATGTCTAGAGAAGTAATTTCTTTTTTAAGTAACTGCTGCCAAGCTTGGCGTCTGCAAAATACCCCTCCTGAGATCTGATGTTTGATCCCAGCAAACAGGAGAATGCTATTTTCATTCCCAAACAGAAATGTAATTGCATTATCATAAAAGTCAGGCTGCTGTTGGCTGTGCTGCAGACACCCATGGATGTCCTCTTGACCCCAAAGGTGGCATCTAATGTAAAAGATTTCCAGATAACTGAAATAGCTCCCTCTGCTCATGTCTGCAGGATGAAAGCAGCAAAAATGCCACCATAATTATACTTTAAGATCAGTAAAACCACAATTCGAAGTACCTTAAAATGTTTGTTTTGTTTTAAGCCCACAATAAAAGAGAGAAAACAGTTACCAGTAAAGACAAAGGAAAAGTTCATGATCTCGGTTACGGGTGTGAAAATTTAGACTCGCTCCAATAAACTCAGTGGAAGTATTTCACTGTCTGGTGCTGCAGCTGGAATCAGAATAGACATCAAAGATTGAAAGCATCTTTTAAACATCAGAAACAACAGCAAAACCAGACACCAGCACCTCTGCTGTGGTAGCAGGGCTACACGCACGGATGGAGATATCCTCGCTGCACTGAGCGGGTCCCATCCTTGCTGTTCTGCTTCGATGACTAGCGGTACTTCAGGCAATGTGCAGACAGTTCTGCTAATGGATATATAGCTTCCTCTGTGGCTGCTAATAGATGTATTTCTGTTATACATACAGCCGTCTCCGACTCCTGCAAGAATGGAAATTAGTTTATTTCCCAGGCCAGACACCAGAGGATTATAATTTATCAGCAGACTGCAGGGTCATTTGCTCCTTATGACTTAATTTAGGCAACTTTACGCTACACTGTAGCCAACAATTGCTTAACTAAAATACTTTTTGTATTGAACAAGCTTTGTTCTGTGATTTATTTTTTTTTTTCAGTCCAAAGAACCGATGTCCTTTTTCAGTTTGGGTTCATTTACTGCCCTCATCGTACTGTTCGCTGCCCTGGCTGGTCTCTTCCCTCCCTGCCCAGCGAGGAGCAGAGCATCCCTCTCATGCTCGCTTCTTCTCCTGGGGGCTGCTGCCCTGGGCCCAGTGCCCAGGGGCTCGGGGCAGCTAGAAGGGATGGACAGGAGCAGCCAGAGGTGGGATAATGCTGCTTTAGGAAACTAACTCCTCACCCTACATGAGGGAGTGGGGATAAAACCAGGAGATTTTGCGTCCTGGGACCAGTTTTAGTGAAGCCGGCTCATGCAAGCAGCGCTGCCTTCAGTTTCAAACAAATAAAACTAACTTGAGTATGCTTATATGTATTAATAGGCTTTATTTTTTTTCTCTGAAGTGTCTGCAAGAGCTCGCTTTGTGTTGTGGTTGGGCTAAAGGGTAGCTTTGTTGTATTGCAGGAGGTCAAATGTCCCAGTGCACCTCACTGGCCTGACTGGTTAGTACAGGTGACACAACCCACAGCCAGCATGGCACAAAGAAATACTGCTGCTAGCGGGCTGTCCTTGTTTCCACATGTATAGGGGCAGGTTTCTCCCAAAGGCTACATGTCTCAGATCATAGTCTCCAGGGGTTCTGCTCCTGCCAGAAATGACCAACGCTTCCACCTGGAAGACAGAAATCTCATCACAACCAACATTTCTCAGAGCTCAGCGGGTGCCATGAATCCCTACTTGCTTTACTGAGGTGGGTGGTAACATTGCTTTTAACACCTCCGGTACTACAAGGAATGCAAGCGGGGGCTCTGAGCACCCTGATCTCCTTGAAGATGTCCCTGCTCATTGCAGGGGAGCTGGACTAGATGACCTTTAAAAGTCCCTTCCAGCCCAAACTATTCTATGATTCTATGCTTCTATGATTCAACTCCATACAAGCAAAAATATGAGCTATTTCAAATCTTACCCTTTTTATATCTGGCCCTCAGATTAGATGGGAATTTGTGCCCTATATTTAAGTCATAGTGTTGAATTTCTGCCTCAGCTATCTCAATATTCCTGTCAGCTAAAGAATCTTTTGGCATGCTACAGCAATTATACATTTATCAGCCAAATCTGTTTCCAGTTGAGAGAAAAAATAGATTTTGCTTGGGAGCTTCAGAGTATTTTAAATAACAGGGTGATTCCCTAGAATATACAGATGAGCAATTACCACCTTTAAATCATGCACTTTATGTTACTGCTCCCATGAATAATGTATGTGCCAGCCAGCATTCTAAAACAAAACAGTGCTACATCACAATCTGGTCCAGGTGACCTGAAGATACTGGGATCCTTGAGAGAAGGGGAAAAACACAGTGACAATCCTCACTCAGATGCCCATCACAGGGCAACGTGTCCATAGCAAGGGGGATTCTCACCATCTAACACGAGATGTCTACAGTGAAGAGGTCTGAGTTAGTGCTAGTAACTGTACACTGCCTCTTA
Organism: Buteo buteo; assembly: GCF_964188355.1. NCBI lineage: Eukaryota > Metazoa > Chordata > Aves > Accipitriformes > Accipitridae > Buteo > Buteo buteo. Next base: position 11,007,294 of record NC_134185.1, on the reverse strand, counting down.
TAATCAGTGAAGAGAAATAAGCAGTTTCAGGGTGGAATTTCTTTATGTTTACTTTATGATGAGATGGTGCAATGAATCCTGTCTGCTCGCTCTCAAAATATCCATCAGCCAGTGGGAGAAGGCTCTGAGGAAAGGGCTTACACTGCTTTTGCAGACTATTTTTTCCCCTAAATTTCTCACTGTCCTTTCCTTCCTCACAGACTTCAGGGAAATATCCTAGAACCAGTGAGTCAGGATTTGATCCTTTCCAACGAAGAACATGATGGTGAGAAACACTGCAGGTCCCACGCAGGCAAAGCTGTCAGCCACACAGGCTGTTTACCAACCCTTTGTCCTACGCTTCAAACCTTTACTATTTCCCACAGGCTGTTTTAAAACAAACAGAAAAATAATTGCCTGAGGAGCTAGATGGCTTTCCAGTTGGTAGATACACAGTTCGCAAAACCCGGGTCCTTTGTTGACCCGTGATTACTGATGCACTTGAGTGTGGGTCAGATCCTCAGCTGCTGCAAATGGACTTGGCAGCACGGTTGTCCCCATTTTGTGATCTGCACAGATATCCCCGTGTCATGATCTGCATGGATGTCCCCGTGTGGTGACCTGCACAGACGTCTCCATACCATGATCTGACAGCAGTTTGGTCCTCCAGCGAGAGCAGGTTAGCAAGTCCTGCACATCAGAATGATTTGGCACCGAGGCTTTTCACTGATGTAAAATTCAAATCCCTTCAAGGAAACTACTAACTTTTGCCTGTGGATGGAAAAGGGACAAATGATTTTCTAAAGAACAACACTCACTGACATTTATATCATTCAGCGAGCTAGTTTCCTGATATAATTGCAGTAATGAGGAAGTGAAAAACATCTTTTTCTTGTTAGAGGGTCAGAGGACCCTACTGAGGGAAACACTGTCATAAAAAAAGTATTTTACAATCAAGTAGCCAATTATGCCAAAATGGAAATAAAAGTGTTTAAATGACAGAATAATTAGAGCTGTAATTATTATAGGCTTTAACTGAAATTCTGAAAGGTGAAAATGTATGAAAAACTCAGTTTGTAACAGATAGCATAGTGCTATAGATCAGATCAGATTAAAAAATAACCTTTCCCATCCAAACAATAGGTTGTTTCTGAACAGAAGGGAAAGTGTAGGTAACATGAAAGGTCAGGATTTTGGTACTGTCTTAATGAAGTACTGGTGCAAGTCCGTAAGTACAAATACTGTCCTTCTGAGAACAAAGACAAATGAGCACCAAAAAGGAGAAAAAGGGGCTAGATACCCAAATCCTGTAGAAACTTCATATCACTGAGCACCAAAAACAAGATTTAGAAGGGCAGCCGACTACATTTATCAACTTTACCTGCTGACTTTCTCTGGAAACTCCAAGCTACTTGACTTTCCAATAAGGCATACAAAGGAGTACGCATGAGCCCTCTGCAAATTGAAGATCCTACCACAACTTCCATGTTCTTCTGTCTTCCTATTGCACTTTCTTGGTTTCATTCACTTGTATTTCCACATCCTTCTTTCCAGATAGCCTCTCCAAGGACTGTGAACATACTGGGTGCTCTGGCCAGGGTACAATGTGAGACACATTCAGTAAATTCAGTCTGCAGAAGGTACCCAAGGCACCCAGCCTCAGGTGCTCCACATGATGCAAGCACAAAGGTGGCGGTACAACATCAGAGACCCCTTCTGAAAAAAACAAGACACAAAAAAACCCAGGTCATATTTTAAAGTAATGACACAACTGCCCAGGAAAAAAAGTCAAAATCGGTCAATCTCAGTCAAAAACACAGTCAAAAAGTCAATCTCAGTCAAAAGTTGAGGTTTTCAATTGATGTGGGGTTTTGTTTGTTTGTTTATTTAGGTGAGGTTTCTACCTTTATATTGTTTACATAGTTAAAGCAGCGCCGTCTCCTGCGTCTCCCTTTTCTGAACACAGTCCACACGTGGGTGACAGGAGTGTTACCTGCTCAAGGCTTGACTGGTTGATAATATTGACATATAACAACACTGCTGCCGTTAGCAGGGCTGTCCTGCATTATTTATTCAGCCCCTTAACCATGGACCAACACCGTCCGTGTTGTTCTTCTCCAGTCTAAATTTAGAGCACCAACAACCCACCTTATCAGCTAGACACATAAAAGCTGGTATCAGTTTAATTAACATTTGCACAGCACCTTTGCAGCGAGTCCCCTGACCACGGCAGTGACGGGAATCACGTGCAGACAGCAAATGCCCAGATGTCAGAGGAAGCCCACGCTTGCCTTTTCCCGGCCCCCGTGCTTTATGCACCCCCATCCCCACGCCGGGTTGCTCCCCTTGAGGCTGGCAGCATTGTCATGGAGGTGATGGCCTCCCCAGCCTCCTCCCCGCAGCCGTGGGGAGGTACGGGGTACGGCTACGTCCGACGGGGCCTCTGCAGCCAACGTGGTACGGGACCAGACGCCAGCAACAAGGGTTGGCACCAAAGTCGCTGCAAGACCAGAGAGCCACGTCCCGCGGGAGGAACGGGGACGATGGTCACCGCACTGAGGAAGACCCCGAATTTGAAGGAAATGTTTTGTGTCTCCATGGGGACACATTCACCATGCAGAAATAGCATGTTGTGCCACAGGCATGCCCGTTCTCCTGCCTCGGCAGCTGCGGGTGCCATCCAGCCTGGCCTGGGGCTGGGGCTGGAGCAATAGCTGGGCTGGGTGATGGATGCAGGCAGGGGCAGTGCTTTGGCAGGGCCGTGGCACGAATTAACATTTGCTGCGCTTCTGCTCAGGTTTTGGCCTAACCCCCAAGGCGTGATTTGTGCTCAGAGTGGTGCCATTAGACTAAAGCGAGAGCGTCAGACCATCTGGACACGTGGCGAGGAGAAGGAAGGGTCACCCTGCAGCCACTACGCCCTGCAGCTGATGTCTCCTGCAGTTCTGCAGCAGTGACTCTTTCTGCGTGTTCGCTGTCAGGGGTTGTGACCTCTGAAGTAACCTGGGAATTCTGAATTGCCGAGGAGAAAGTGTTCAACTATTTCTATGTAAGCAGGATTCTAAGCTACTAGCACGGCATTACGCATATAGCAGATGAGTAAAATGATTTCCACTGTTTCATGTGCTTGGCCCAATTTTAAAACCACAGTCAACTAAACTGAAAGACACCAGGGGAAAAAACTCTGAATTTAAAAATTAATTCAGGTGGAGTGCTTGCACCAGGCCTAGTGATTTAATTCAATGCAAGTATTACTGTAGACACACATAATTCAGAGTCTGCTTTGTATTTCTCCAACTCAGGAAGGAAAAAAATATTCTGATGCTGGTAGTCTAACAAGCTGCAATGGCATATTCTTGGCTTTCTGCGCTCTAAGTGCCCTTACTACAGGGGTTGCTTACAGCAGGGGCCTTGACAAGACTGGGAGCCAGACGAAGAACAGGGACTGTGAGTTTCAAAATTTCAAAACGGCTCAATAGCCACTGGCATTATGGCGGTGGTTTTCAGCAGTGACCCTCCAAGGTGCAGTAAGTAGCCCACAGAGAGCTGGAAACCACATCGGTGGCATTTTCAATTAGGCAGTGCGGTGACGACTACGTGTGGTCATCTGGGAGAGACATTATGGGCTGGCAGCAGTCCACAGGCCCCACTAGTTTAGAAACCACTGATGTAATTTGTGGCATAGATAATGTTTTTCTGCAGCCTCGAAACCTTTCAGAAAATAAATAACCTTTTATTTATGGATACACCTTACAAATCTTTCCATGAAGCACATGTATATGGGTTATACAAGAAACACAGTAATAGTCCTTAAGGCAGTCATCACTCAAGCATCAGGCAACTTTTGACACAGCAAGCAAAGTTTTTATGCCAAAAATAGAAAGTCTAAGTAAGTAAGTATATATTTCTCATATCACACATACATTGATCTTTTACCTATATTTACTAGTAGCTGCTAAGAGAGTACCATTATATACAGTATAGTAAGTGTGTGTTGAGGAGGAATGGAAAATTTTACTCTGATTTTAGTAATCCCTTTCCCCTATACTCTGAAAATTCACTGGCTTTGGAGAGATGTTTTAGTGAAGTCTACCATCAATCCCAAATGCAACACTGCTGTGTCAGCACTGGGGCTTCAATTCATTCTGCCAGGCTCCTTGTAATTTTGGATCTAGAAGTTTTCTTTTCTGCCTACCTCTGATACATAAATAGAGGGAAAGGCTTTTTTAGTACCAATTACAAAGGAAAATATCATTGTTTAACAGCTTGCCTGAAAATGCTTTGCAAATGCCAAAAGACCTCGTAATATCAGGGGAATTTTTATGTTGTTCAGAATTTTATATAGAATAAAGTAAAAAGAGGCTCTGCAGGGAAATGTTGCTGACTTACTTAAAACTGGCACAGTTTTGCTAAATGCAGGACATTTAGTATTTTCTGCCTCTCTGTTTAGTTATTGATTTCATTTTAAAAAGCTGTGAAAGGAGAGGCTATTGGAGATTTGAAAGCATTTTTCTTTTAAAATAAAAAAAATAGCTGCTAATATCAAGCTCTGGTGAAGAACTTTAGAGGCACAGGCTTAAATTTCATTGCCTGGTTCCCAGAGGAGGCTTAAATCCCTCTGTTTGGTTCTTTGGCTCTCTGGCTTGGGTAAGTGCAAGGCTGCTCCATCTTTAACCGTCTGAAAGGTGATTAAAGGAGAATAACTGTAATGTCCTGGCACCCTTACTTGGGAAGTGAGATGGGCTTTAGACAGAGATGGTTCAAACGCCCGTTTCTACTCGCCAAGAAAATGCCCTAAACACGAGAGGCTGGGTGAACCCAGGATTTGCTGGGCAAGGGCTGTGGGGGTCATGAGGATGTAGGCAAGGACACTCAGTGGGGAATCCAGGGCTTTTCATCAACTTCATATTATCCTGTCCTTGAACAGAAAAATAGAAATATTCCAGGATATGGAACTCCACACTCAGGTGCCCCCAAAACTAAATACGACTTGTTGGTCATTTATTTTTTACTGGTCTTTCTCCTGTTTTGTGAATTCCATTTCCATTATGTCCAGTGGCACACTTTAAATTAGAGCAGGGCCTTTATAGCTAAAGAAATACTTACAGGTATGAGCCTGTGGAAATACCCCAATATTTGTGCAATGCAGAATTTAGTGCATCCAAGATATGTGTTCCTACAAACTCACTGTGTGTGCTTGCTAAAAGAGTTAGCAGGTCCTTATTGTGTGGGAAGTTCTTTTTTTATTCAAAAAAAGGCTCACAAAGTGGGAAGGTATCAGCAACAATTTCCTTGTTAAAATCCCCACTCCTTTCAGCTTCTGTTGTTGCTTCACCTGGCCCCCAGCCGAACACACGATACTGCCAGGCCAGCTCCATTAACAACCCCAGCATCAGCACTTTGATGAGACATGGTTGGGCCCCTCAAAACCCAAAATGCTCCTTCGAGGCCATGCAGCAAGCAGCCTGCATGAAGTCAAAGCTGCTCTGCTCAGCCCTCGTCCAGCCCCAGGCCCAATGGCAAACTTGACCTCAATAGGAGCCTTTGCATGCCAACAAAATATTTGCAGAGCGAAAATAATGGCAATCATCACCTCCACGAATATAAATCCATCGAAACACAGATTGCAAGCTGTTGCTGTAAAATGCAAAGACATTTTCCAGGACTTGCAAGTACAACTTCATGAAAGACCTGCTTTTCTTATCTGTGTTAAATCCTTTGTGGTAAGTCTTAAACGTGTCCTTCGGTCTTCTCTGCATGGCACCTCACTGGATGCAGGAACACACAAGGCGAACATAAGCCACAAAGCTTTAGATAACATGCAGATGCAGTTGATATTGGTTATGTGTTTTCATGAATCAGATTTTACAGGTGAGTTCCCTGGAAGCTTTCTGGGCCAAATGCCCATGAGGACATTTTGACACACACTAGTCATAATAGTTTGCTGCAGTGACCAATATCTCTGGGCTGGCTGGTGCACACACAGTTTAGATCCTCTGTAGCACAATCCAGAAGAAAGTCCTTGGGACTTAACTTTCTTGTGACTTACAGAACTATCACCCAGTAATTGTCCTTTTGGCCTTTTGTCTGGAACAAGGGATTTCTTCTGTTTCTCTTCCCAAGTCATGGCCTCAAGGGCTTGCCAGCTCTTAGGTCTGTAGGAGGAAAGCTGCTGAGAAAAGTGCAGGCTGAGAAGGGGGTTTCATGGCCACGCACAGAAAAAGAGACGCCAGACCCCACCGCAGCAGTGTCATGTGGCCAAGAGAGGTGTATATCCTCTCCTTTTCATTTTCTGTCGTCGTCTGACTCCTCACAAGAAGAACAACTATAAATGGTTATTCTGGTATTTTTCAAAAGGGAAATCATAGAAAGGAATATGCAAACTTCAAATTATTTTTAATGCCTTCTTTAATAAGTACTGAATGTTCTCAGCACTCCAGGGGAAGCAGAAGGAGTGGTATATGCAGCCTATTTTTAGACCCTGAAACGTTACTTCCAGGGCGTCCAGTAATGTGTTACAGATTTCCAAATGGTAGAACAGCCACTGAACTTACTTAATTTCTCAAAGCCTATCTAAAATTCAATAACTGTCTTCAGCTGTCTGAATTTTTGCTATCTATCATTAGTCTGGCTGTCTTGAGGCTTCCCATCACTTTAGCCAACCTGCCATTGCCCACCATGCAAATGCCTTGCACCAGCAATATATAAGGCTGTGATGTGGTGGCAGCTGCATAAATCTGCCTCATTCCCTGGATCCGGCACGGAGGAGGTAACTGCTCCTCTGCCCGTGAAAGGCAGACGCTGTCATTCAACCCTTCTGTTTCATAGGAAGAGATTACTGGGGATGTTTTCAGAGCCCAGACTTCAAATGTGTAAGTACCGGCAACACGTTTGGGTGTACACGCAATTTTCATCTGCAGACAGGTCCACGTGTGTTGGGAGGACTGAATCCTTTGTGGGTACCCATGCAGGAATATACCCTCACACAGCGATAGGGTTTGCAGCTCATCAGCTCATGTCAGTCCCACGTTCAAGTTATCTGAGTTGTCCAGCTGGACTGCATGGTGAGTGGAAGTTACTTTGCATGAGTCCCCATGAGAACAGCAGAACTTGGCCCTCAGATATTGATCTCCAAGCATTTATGTATCCTTCAACCATCTTAGCTTTCTTGTTAATTCTTTAGGACTATTTCTTTTCTGGCTAACCCTTTTTCTCTCTTCTCTATTCTCCTCCCCTTGAATCATAGAATTTTCACAAACTGAAGATGGCAATCTCTGTGTTTTCTCTAATAAAATCTATGTAATATACTTTTGCATTAATTCAGTGGTCTTCCCTGCTTAGAACAATTCTAGTATTTTTACCATTTTGTCAACCACCATTCCTCAGTTTTGCTAGCTGTCACGTTGAGTATATGTCACCCTCCTCTTGTCTCTCTCGTACACATCCAGTTCAACACTGTTATTAAAGCACTTTTGCAGGAGTCAAGCACATTGTGAAAAGGTCATCCAGTTGATATTTAGCACAAAATTTCCCACCAATAGCTCTTAAAGAAATTGGGCTGCCATGAGTAGAAGGGATGTTCTTTCTCAGGCTAATACATGATTAATAGCAAGAAGCCAAAGATTAGACATTAAAGATCAGGTTGCTGGCAGGGTGCCTGAGGTTCTGTACTGGAACCGTTCAATGTAGCCTAGATGTACATATATAGGCCATTTTGCATGAGTGTGACGCACTCAGTTCAATGTACTAATGGAAAAGAGGTAAGTAGCAATATGTGCTACACAGCCTCAAGATAATACAAAATAAATCAGGATAGTCAAATCTAAAGCTGACTGAAAAAATTGTCACCAGAACACTAAATAAGTGGGCAATAAGCTTGCAGGTGAAATTGAGTGCAAATAAAAGCATAGTCAAGCACAAGGAGAAAATGATCTTGTCCGTGCATACCCATCCACAGCCTGATTTATCCCTTATGAGCCAGGGAAGAGCTCTCGATGTCAATGTGACTAGTTGCCCAAAAATAGCACTCAGTGCTCCGAGACACTCAGAAGGTCAAATAGACTGTTAGGATTGTGGTCACTAGTATGACTGCTGCAGTAGAGTCCAAATGTTTGCATATTTGGATTTTATACCTTTTATTAGTGTAGGTAGTGTAGCTAGAAAGAGCAGACAAGTGTTCAGGCATGCAAATCCTTTTCTGCCTCTCAGGAAGAGAGAGCAAAACGGGAAACATTATTATGCCACCCTATAAATGCATCTTCAATAGTGTTTGCAGTGGTGGTCATCCCAGCTTAAAAATAAAATAAATTCAAAAACTATGTAGATAAGCAATATGGAACAGCATCTTTTGAGAGCAGAAAAATGTAGCTTAAGTTTCTTCAGCACATAAAGAAAGATAAGACGTGGGTCTCTGCTAGAAGCATACACAAGGACTGGTGCTCCAGTGAAAATTAATAGGGAAAAGCAATAGATTCTTCTCACAATACAAGGACTGTGGCCATCTAATGCAGTTATTGGGCAGTAGGTTTTAAGCAAACAAATGGAAGTGCTTTTTCGTGCAATATTTAACTGAACCGTAGGACTCACTCTTTTGCACTGTTGTGAAGAAGGGGAAATCTAGAATAGTTAAAATTGTAGGAATATGAGAAGATCAGAAATTTAGGTGTCATATCTAGGTGTCAGTGGCTAGAAGAGGGAACAAATATCTAAATGTCCTTGTGTGCACAGGACAATTATCATACTTGTGAAAATAATTTATCCCATGAAAGCTCTTGGCATAGGTAAAGAGAGGGTGTTCTTTGAATTAGAAGTATGACTGCAGAGAGTTAAAACTTGCTCTGATAACGATACAAGACTTAGCAAATCTGTAGACTAAGTTATGCCCTATTTTAAAACCCTGCATTTGCTGCATTTGTCAGATCTTTGCTCTGTGGTAAGCCAGCCCATCCTTGCTGGTTTTAGACACAAAACCCCATAATCCATGGACTAATCTTAAGCCAGCACACATCCCCAGACACCTTGGACATTGTTCCCCTCACTGCTGCGGTTGCATTTCTGCCTCCTCTGATCCATACAGTGGTTTAGCAGCCACTGAATTAGCCACAGAATAACTTCTTTCGTGTGATCCTGGCTCTCTGTTGGCTCCTGCTCAGGCTTCATTTGCAGCATTAGTTCCTGCACAAATCCAGCTTTTCCAACTCTTTTTGCCGAGTGACTAATAGGTGAGAGTTTGTGATAGACATCGGCCGAGCAGGGCAGCACAGGGACACCTCGAATACATGCTGCCTTAGTTCACGTTTAAGGAGTTTTGCCCACAGAATTATGTCAGCCTTAGGGTTAAAGAAATTGCATGTTCAGCTGACAGAGCCGTGCCAAGAGATGGCCTTGGAGAGACACAGCAATCTTGTTTACGGCAGTTTGCCAGAACTTATGTCGTTCCTCTAACCGCTATAAACTCCACTGGGAAAATAACTCCCTCACCAGCACGAACTGTGCAAAAGAGCGTTTGCCACTTGAATTTGGACATCGGGCTGAGGTCTCTTCTGGCTACAGCTAAAGGCAAAGGGTGTATTTGGCAGAGAGGAAAGGGTGTGGGAACTAAGCAGGGCTCAGCAGGGGCAGAGAGCAGAGTGGTCATTACCCAGGCTAATTTGCGAGAGCCGGTGCAGACCGAATGGCTCCCTGGCAGCTCCTCTCCTCCCCAGCACCTTTGGAGCAGCTTTTATCTAAACACAGCACTGAGGAGCCCCAAGCCTGTGCACGGGAGCTCGGCTCGATGCAGTGTTGAAGTGAAATATTGCACTTCACCTCCTCTGCCTCACCCCTGCTGCTCTTGCACTTGCTAATAGCAACAGGCTATTTGGCCAAGCTGCACACATGCTGTTTCACGGAGCACTTGCCAAATTCATCTTTATGACGTCCCAGTGAAATTTCCTTTTTCCACATAATTCCAGTCACAGCAGTTCTGGGAGCATCTTTTTATCCAGATCAAAGCTCCAGAGCTCTGCAAGGGTGACCTTTCAGAGCTGTGCCCACTCGCTGTGCCCGTCCCGGCAGCACTGCCCAAGGGGTGCCGGTTGCTTTCCCAGGAGGGACACGGGCTGCTGCAGCACCCATGGGGTCCCTGGCAGCCACCCATCCTCATGTCCCCCCTGCTTCTTGGCAGCCCAATCAGGGATGCACGGGTGTTTTGCAAATGTCCCAGGGAGTCTGGCTATGGCAGGGGGAAGAGGCTGTGTGATACCCTGTCTTTGCAAAAGCTGCCCTTGGCCTTAATTTGCCCTTTCCTTCCCTTTCCATCGTGTGTCCTCTCCTCCAGTAGGTGTGAGCCATGAGGCACCGGGTGTTTGGGTTGCTCCTAAGATGGGATGCCCAGATGGGGCAGTAATTGGTGGCCATAATTGCGCAGCAGTGCAATAGCACCGTGGAGGGGTGAGCACGAAAGCCACATCCCAATGTAGCTGTTGGACTGCTCGTGCCCCCAGGTCTGCAGACTGACACTCCCTACATTTCACATCGCAGCTCATGGAACTGTAGATCTGCTTTCTCACTACTTGAGCACGTGCATCAGATCCGTATTTAAGTGGTTGTATTGCTCTTTCAGCAATAGCCTACAGGAGCAAACCGAGAGGCTCAGTTTTACGCTGCATTTCATGACATCTAACATTTAAGCTTGTAGCGCTTGGCAAGCGGAGGATGAGAGAGCTCCACTGGACTTCCCTATCCCATTCCAACGTTTCATTTTACTGGCTGCCTTGACTTTCGCCTTGCTGTCCACACACTCCTACCTGCTTTACTGTGCACCCTTGATGCCACCTCCTCCTCCTCCTCCTGCCTTCGCCTGGCTGCCTGCACCAGCCCCTCCATCAGGGACGCAGCCCCTGTGGCCAGGGCAAGGCTGACTGCGAGGAGTGCACACGGTGGGGCAAGCACAGAAGGAGTTAAGTAAGTGGCTTGTTGGTGTCTACAGATCAGAGAAGCATCAGTTCAAATATCTGCCTTTAGTTCCTCTAAACAAAGGGCAGCAACGTTTTCACTCTAGAGTAACACCTTCATACTACAGTTTTTCTGTGGCTTTTTTTAACTGCCCGCAGCAGAGAAGTGTGAAACAGCCCCATAACAGGCTGTCTGTAAAAATGATTTTTTGTAATAACTTTTCCCTCCTTTTCCAGCACCTCTTTCAGTCTGGATAGATTTTTGTGTATGTTGTATTCAACTTACAAATCAACGTGCAACACTAGAACAAAACCAGAAGAATATGTTGCCTGCTAGGATATGAACTCATAATTTTTTTTTATATTTCTCAAAGAATATCCAAGACTTATTCATAGCATTTACCTTTTTCCCAGCCATAATAGACTTAACATGTCAGCAACACCAAGGAATCCCGTGGGCTTATTTCTGATTTAAACAGTTTGCGATGAGAAAATGCGTGTAAGGGTGAGAGAAGTTGTTCCAACTTGTAAGTTGGGAACAGAAAAATTAAGAGGCAAGTGGTCAAAATAAAGTATGAAAAATAAAGAAGAAGAAAGGAAGAGGGTGTGCTGCATCCCATGGAAACATCAGTGTGATGCCAGCCTGGAAATGAGTGTGGGGACCGGAGAAACACAAATTACACTGAGAAATAAGAAAGGTGGCCTCAAAGGTAGACATAGCATGCAGGAGGCCCTCATTAAAGTCTACAGTTAAAAAATGCATGTGAGGGTGTGAGAAGCTGGAGAGAGTGTGAAGAAGTTAATGGTCCTTAAGACTTAAGGCCTCCCTTTGGAGCCATAAGGTATATTCCCTATAGAGAGGGGCATGACGTTACTTCTAGCACCCCAGGGTACCCCCCAGTGCCACAAGAGCAGCTGCCAGTGAAGTGTGCAACCAGGGTGTCCTTCAAACCCTCCACAAGCAAATGGCGTCGTCACTGCAAGTGGTGACGGGCTTGATGGTATTTCACTTGGCTTGTGTTGAGAGCCCAATTTTGAGAGCAGGGAATCACACCAGTAATTTATAAAAATAAGGAACAAGCCTCCTCAACAATACAGATCTGAAAGGAGAAATAAAGACATCAGAGCGGTCACTCAGCAGAGGTCTCTGCAGAGGAAGCACAATTGCTCTTTCTTCACCAGGCTTTACACGGGGACAAGCTCTACACCAAGTGGACAACGGGGAGGCAGCTGCATGGCTAAACGCTCTGTTCCTGAAAACTTTGCTGTCTGTGAGAGCAGGTAAATAAAACAAAGCAGAGTCAGACCTCTTGCCAAATTTGTCTGTGTTTGTTGCTAAGGTCATGCTCTGTAGAGCAGAGCTTTTCCAAAGATTATAACCCCTCCAAAACATTACTAATGAATGGAATGGAATGGAATGGAATGGAATGGAATGGAATGGAATGGAACGGAATGGAATAGAATAGTTCAGTGAAAGGGACCTGCAATGATCATCTAATCCAACTGCCTGGCCATTTCAGGGCTGATCAAAAGTTGAAGCATGTTATTAAGGGCATATATACCTCTTAAACACTGACAGCCATGGGGCATCGACAACCTCTCTAGGAAGCCTGTTCCAATGTTTAACCAACCTCTCAGTAAAGAAATGTTTCCTAATGTCCAGTCTAAACCTCCCCTGGTGCAACTTTAAGCCATCTTTTGTCCCTCAAGAGACTCAACAGCACCTCCCAGTGTGGTATTGTCAGCAATTGTCAGTTTGGTGCATTCAACTCCTGCATCCAGATCATTGATAAAAATATTGAACAGCACTGGCCCTAGCACTGAGCCCTGAGGAACACCGCTGGTGACTGGTCACAGCCAGGTGCAGCCCCATTCACTACAACCCTTTGAGCTCTGCCCTTCAGCCCGTTCTTCACCCAGTGCACCATGGACCTGCTCATCTCACTGCTGGACAACTTGTCCAGAAGGATGCTGTGAGGGACAGTATTAAAAGACTTACTAAAATCCAGAAAAACTACATCCACTGCCTTCCCTTCATCTGCTAGATGGGTGACCTTATCATAGCAAGATACCAAATGAGTCAAACAGGACTTTTCCTTTGTGAATCCATGTTGACTGTCCCTGATGATTTCATTGTTGTTTAAATGCCTTTCAATAGCAGCCAGTATGATCTTTTCCATAATTTTTCCAGGAACTGAGGTTAGACTAAAAGGTCTGTAGTTTCCTTGGTCTTCCCTCATGCCCTTCTTGTAAATTAGAATAACATTGGCTACCTTCCAGTCAGCGGGGACCTCCCAGACTCCCAAGACCTTTGGTAGATGATTGAGAGGGGTCCTGCCATAACATCCTCTAGCTCCTTCAGTACAGTGGGATGAATCCCCTCAGGCCCCATGGACTTGTGAACATTCCGCTGATACAGCTGGTCCCTTATATTTATATACACACACACAGATATTGTAATATATATATATATATATAGTGTATGTGTGTATCTATATATAGTATATGTGTATATATATAAATAACACTTATCTATTGAAATACGTATACAAGAAATTATGGAAGATAGAGCCCAAGACTAACCCTTGTGGCATGTATTACTTAATAAAAGAATACATGAAGCCATTAAAAAATGAAGACCAGAGGTACACAGATAGGCAGAATGAGCTTCCATCAAGGGTAGCTGTTTCATGAAAATAAGAATTTGGGATGACCTTTAGCTAGATGCCACTCCTAATGATGCTGAGGCTGTATATATATTATTAAAGAAGAGGACCTGCTGAAAAAAATCTAGAGTGAGAGTGTGCATTGAGTTGTGCAAATGGAAAGGATTTGGTAAACAATTTTTCTGGCCAAGGAACAGATCCTGGTAATGAGGAGAATTTCAGGTAAGAAAACTACAGAATTTACCCTGTGACTTACCTTCTCATTTTCTCCTACTGTGTAAATGAACATGGAAATAGCCTGAGGCTGCAGACAGGTGAAACACAGCCTTAGGAAAGAGACCTAAGCAGGTCCAAAGGCTGGGGATCATCTGACCAAGCATGTATGCCTGCAACTGAAATTCTTGCATTTGCTGACTCAGGTGTCAGCGGTGAGAAACAGAGATTGGCTGTCTCAGGTCAATATACCCAGTCCAGCAACGAGTCACCCCTATGTGTGCCAGTTTCTCCCCATCAGCTGCAGAGTCTAGAAAACTAGCTCAGACTTGCATGTCTAGAGGGGAGAGCTTCCAAAAAATCTGAGAAGAGTGCTTGAGTGTGAACAGGGTGAGTAATTTCCAATGAAACACCTATGACAACACTGCTTTCGCTGAGCTTCTGCAAATATGGAGCTCACTAGAGAAGTGGGATAAGACACAGAGCTCCAGAGGCACAATTTCTATGCAATAAAACCCTAGCTGGAGTGAGGTGGCCCATCCCAGGCGTGCTGTCACATGCTGTCTTCGTCTTTGTGTTCACCTGAAGGTACAGGAGTTAAAGCTTAAGGAAAAGTTTATAGTCAGCTCCAGGTAGAAGATGAGGCATATCTGTGCATCCCTCTGACTTGTAAGATCCCACCACTAGAACTCAGCCCACTCTCAGGATTATCAGTAAGCTCTGCTCTCCTGCAGTCCCTTTCAGGTTCATTCTCATGGGTAAGCATGGCTAGTTATTTATCCCCAGAAGTACACAGAGACCTGACTTGAGCACCACCAGCACAAACCCATGGGGTAAGCGTGCCATACCTACCCCCTGCACATACAACTCAGAGCAGCCACGAGGTGACTGCTGCGACCCTGCGCTGCCGTGTTGCTCAGCAGGTGACTTTTTGGATGCTGCAAAATTTTCTTGTTTAGTTTTTAGCTGCAGTAATCGTACTTGACAGCTTAGGGTCTGTCTGCTCAAGCTTTTCTTCTCGACTAATGACAGCAGTACAAAAGGGATTATGTCAGTGTGGCTGATTTCTGTACATTTACCCCCTTGACTTCAGTGGAGCTCTATGGATACAGCACATGTTCAGAGCTCCCATTGAATGTGAAACAACTCATGAATACAAAAGTAGATATACTCACTGATGACCCCCCCTGCCTTCAGGCCTCTGAGCTAGGAGGACCAGCAGAAGCACATGATGAAAGCTACCCTCACGCACTGGTCTTCTCATCCTCTGCATTTTGCTCAGCAGTGCTGCAGCAGATGTTAAGCTCATGAGCCACGTAATTTTCCCTTCCCATATATACTGGAGAATAATGAGCATGAAATATAAATGCATTCAAGAAGAGTTTCTTCCTTCTGAGGTCTCTCTGTATCAGGTTAGCGGAGATTTTAGCGTTACAGTGACTTTAATTTCTTTTCCCCAAAATTCCCTGAGGTAGGATTTGCAGAAGATTTTAGACTTGGCTTCGGTGTGCACTTAAGCTGATGCAGATAGCTGTTAAAAATCACCACATATAAGCATATCCTAAGCATGCAAATGAGAAGAGAAAACTTTGATTCCTCCACTCTTTTTCTTTCTTGATTACAGATAAGTGTTCATCAATTTGCATAGTTACCTATTTACTATGAATAGAGCAGCCTCATGGAAACATTGAGCTGCTGTTGGGGTAAGAGATACCAATAGGAGTTTTGTTTGCCTGCAATGGATAGTAAAATGAGTTCATCTTAGTTCTGTGGAAAAGTTTCAAATTCCCATTTCTTAAAGCATTTTTTCAGCTTCACCCTAGTGAACTTCTTGCAAAGATATTCTAAACCACAGAGAGTTTATGAATGGATGATGAAAAACACAGCCAAAGCATTTGTTTTACCGGGGCAGATAAGATTGTATTTCTTAACCAATTCAAATGATAGACATTGCCAAAGACTATTTAAAATCACTGTGCAAGAGTCATAACATCATTAATTATGCTGCAAATACCAGGTGGTGTTTCAAATATGTAACACTAATCATTAACTCTGAAAGTTATCATGTCTAATTTACCTCTTCAAAAGCCAACTGCAGGAGTCTCAAATATAGAACATTTGGTAAACACAAAGTCTCCATAGACAGAGGCAATTTTTCCACTAACCTGTCATTATAGAAGCCAGTAACACAACCTTTTCCTTTTAAATACACCCTGACTCCTGTTCATGTCTTTCTTGCCATTATTCTCTTGATAAACTGCCAAAGAATTATTACTAATTATGTCCACAACTAATAAACTACTGGAGAGTGGCCAAACACTGCTTATGCTGCTCCAGTGCTGTTGCTGAGGCCATGTAAGCATGAGAGAGTGCGTAAATCAGCCCTTCACCTCTGCAGTGGCTGATGGTGTTGCTTTTCTCAGTCTAACTGTGCCTTTTCTCATGGCTGTGTGAGAAAAGTCATGAATTTTATTTAGCACCCACTTCACCTGCAGCTTTGCCGTGCTGTGAATGTGCAGGAGTACTTTCGAAGGAATGTTTGTGTTGGGAACAATAAAATTCATCTATTTGCTCTGTGTATGTTGCAACGTTCCTGCTACCTCCTTGCTGAAGGGTGATCAGTCCTTACTTGTCCACTCTGGAAAGGTGGTTCGTGGGTAGTATTTTTCTCCCCATCAGCTTCAGGGTGCCCTGGTCAGGGTGAGGTACACACTGAGGGAGAGAGACTAGCCACAAGGGATTGCAGAGACTTCCCTGCATATAGCTTGTGTGAAGCATCCCATGCTGTCTCAAGTCCCATCAAAGACAAGAGAGTTATTTGTGGATTCAGCTACCATAATATTAAAACGTAACTCGCAGCTAGTTGAGGTTGACTGTGGTCTGGAAGATGATGTCAGGGTATCAGACCAAAAATAAGCTGGTGAAAGAGGCCAGGAGCAGCTTTCATTCATCTGTGGGGTAGGTGCTAAAGGGTTACCGACACAGTAGGGCCAAGGTATATTAAAGCTCAAGCCCAATGGCTGTAAGGCTTGGCTTCCTTCACGTATGTACTGTAATACATATCACCCATTGGTGACGAATTTGTATCACTTATCCATGTTTTAATTAGTTCATGCTGTTATCTCCATGGCAAGTGTGCATCTGCAGTCCAGCCACAGTGTTCAACGTGGAGAGATCTTCTTCCCATGGGAGGGGAAACCTGCCTATTCCTGTAGCCCCCGTGGCACCTCGTCACAACATCACTTGGGCACAGGCAGCTCCCTGTGCACCCTTTTCCAGGCCTTGCAAGTGCCTCCCACCTGGCTGGCTTCTGGGACCGGTGATTACAGCTGAGGCCATCTTTCGAGACTGAGTTTTTTTATATTTTTCAATAATAATTTTAATAATAATTTTCAATATTTTTAGGGGAAGTTAATGTCAAGTACAATTTTCTAAAGTTCTCAATCAAGCAAGGTGGATGAGTCCCATCAAATTAGAATAAAACTGTGGACGGTAGTGTAGGGACTTTCATAAAGAAGATGTCTGCACAACATGAAACTCAACAGGAGCTACTCTGGAGAGATGAACTTACTGTAACTGCTCATGGAAGGGCTGGGTTGTATCTTGCAGCAACCAGCACATCTCCTCTTCTACTTGCTGCCCTCTGCACTTGACAGACACACAGCTGGGGAAAATAACTCTCATCCAAGCACAGGGTCATTGGTCCCCTCTGTGACATCCAAATTCCTTAGACCCAAGCCTCTTTCTGCTGTAGATGACAGGGAGCCCAGGTTACAGTGGCAGTTCAAGAGAGGAAAATCTCACATACCATATGGGGAAAGACAGATAGCTTTCCGTGCTGTGGTGAGCCTCCTCTGTGCCTGGTCCGGTCCTCCTTTCATCCAGACAAAGCTTCCACATGGAAACATTTCTGGAAAGCCAACTGCGACACGAATAGCAACTGCAGATACTATAGGTGCTGAAAACTAAGATCCAGAAAAGGTTTCCCCACATAAAGATCACTTTTAAATTCAGGCTTCTTATGTAAATGAAACACAGCTGTTGGCTAAGTCTACTGTTTAATGAAAAGTATCACGCTGCATTGAAGCCCTCTGAAGAATATTACTGAATTTACCACACAGACTTTCTTCATAGGTTTCTTCAAGTACAATGACATTTTAGAAGGTACCGTAAAGCCAGACTAAGCAGAGAAAAAACAATATAAACATGTAAGGTAAAAGCAGATCTATGTGTACGTATGAGATAAAGAGAGATGTCTCCCTTGTAATCGTCTCTCATAACCAGATGATACTCTAAGTCAGTCTGAGGAGTCAGTCAGCATTTTGGACGCTGGGGGTGCCTCCCCTGGAAGGAGGACCTGAGGAGGCATTTATTTGCTACAATGCTGTCTAATTATGAAGAATAGACACAGAGGCCCCATATCCCTGCATACTTGACAGCTCCAATTACCTGCTTTTTTATTAGATGTACCAAGGATCCACTTGCCACCCAGGTACGGCAGCTACGTGCACTTCTCTTGAAAATGATGTTCTTACAAAGGCAAGATCAAAAAAGCAAGAATGCTACTCAGGCAGAATAATCAAGGTGAAAGGACAACTTCAAAAATAGAAAAATAGCAAGAAAGCTAGGGAGTATACCAGCAAGTAAAATGTCCAGAATAGAAAATTAGGCAATCAAGGTGGCAGAGCAATCAGCTGAGGGCACGGGCATGATTGCCAGAAGGCACCACCCCATAAGCCTGAAGGGTCCAAGGCCCTCAGCAGATGGGAACTGCTACGGCTCCACTCAGGCCAAGCTGGGGGCTTGCCCATTTATTTGTAAATCCTACACACTGCACACTGATGTTCATCTGACAACATTTTTAAAGCTGAAATCCCAGTTTTCTCCACGTCTTTTAGAGAGAAAGAGTTAGGCTTTATACTGATTTGTTAAAAAAGACCAGGCAAAGCTTAAAAACTTAAGCATTGATACAGAAAGGAAATATGCCTTGTTCAAAGGGCATTTGTCTGTTTAGAAATCAAGGGAAAATTTCCATATTCTTAGCCCCTCCTTCGAAATGTGTTGCTTTTTTCCATTATAACTTTCTTGAAAGGGAGGTAAGAGATTTTAGGTATTGTCTGCAGTTCTCCCTTTCATGGAGATGCTTCCCACATTTATTTTCTGTTGAGTGAAGCAGGATATAATTGCAGTTATTGTTTGTTTAAACAGGGTAAATACATACTGTACCATGTAATATTATGTATACTATAAATACTATGCTATAAATAACATATTTATTATTTCCCTAGAACACATAGGCATCGTACCTTAACTTCAGCCCCGGGGGCTAGTTTCTAGCTGCTTGCTATAATTGTGTAGGGTGAGCGTTCAATAGGGGGAAGGACCCTGCAAAGGTGGGATGAGCCCACTTGTAATCATGGCTCTTACGAGCTGATGGAGATTTCACTGACTGAGGAGCTTTAGTGGTTATGGGACCACTGAAAAGGCAGCGTGCTTTCTCAAAGTCCAGATCTTATTATATATTTGTATTTATTATGGATTATATATCACCATGAGTGCCGACAAATCTGCAGTCCTCACTCTTTCACACTTTTCAGAAATGACCTAACCTGCACTCTACTCCTGGAGTCCCAATGCTGTAGGAAGAAGGTGTAGTCTGGGAAGGAGCCATAAAAAAAGGCAGCAAAGCAAGATGCACAGCAACTCTGTCCACCGATTCCTGCAATGTTATGCAGGTCTAACTATCATTTGTCCTTTTAATTTGGTCAAATTCTCTTTGAAAAAGCAAATCCTATGCACAAAGAAATATTGCTCTTCTAGTTACATTGTTGTACTTGTCAAGAGGTAGAACACATTTATTATTGTTTAGGCTTATACATTACTTACTCCATTTCACCAATAGCTATGCCAGTGCATGCAGGAACAAAAATAAAATCCTAATGAACACTACAATAACAGAAAGCAGTTGTACTGAAGTGCAGGACACGCTCCAAGCAACGAATAATGACTGAGGGGAACCAGGCGAAACTGGCAAATGCTTACTAACTGACCCTAAAATGCTCAGTAAGGATGTGGAAGAACCCACCGCCACTAGAAATGCACTAAAGGAAGGAGTTTCAGGGTTCCTTCATGCTCCAGACAAGCCACACAGGCACTTTGGACTTAGACTGGGACAAACTTACAATGATTTGCAGGATCTTGCGGTGAGTCAGAGATGGTTCACTATTGAGCGGTAGACAGCAGGGTACAATTTCGCCGTCACTGAAACACCCAGCATTTCACCATGGGCTCCCCAGAGGCAGGATATTGCTTTACATTTAAGAATCCAGTTCAGTAAAGCACTTAAGCACATACTCAATAGTAAACAGACAAATCGAGCACATGTTGCTGCACAGGAAGGCTAAGTCTGCTCCAGACCACGCTGCAAGGCACTCCCCTCTCAGCAGCACAAATACAACTGTTGTGCCTCCAGCTGCCACCTCTTTCTTCCCCATCCCCAGGGTTCACAAGACTTCATGTAAAGTGCAGTGCTAAAGTGTGAGCATGAAAGGAATCCCTTTGCAGAAGATCAAAAATCCATCCTGGCTTGCCTCACTTTGTTGCACGTTGTCATTCCTGTGATTGCTCCTTCTGGCGTAGCTCCATTGTCTTAAAATAGACCATCTCTGAAAGGGCAGTCATTAGAGTCAGCAATTTATTTTGAACGGAGAGAAGTACCAGGCATTTCAGGAGCCCGACAGCTTCTTCTTTTCAACCCCACGATCAAGACAAATCTTCTGAGCACACTTCTGTGCCGAACATCTTTCTGGCAGAACTGATGCTCCCATCATTTTCCTTTCATGTTTCCGATTAGATGAAAGAATTTTGCACAGGGTTTCCTCTAATGACATTTATTGTCACATCTTTTGTATATGGGCACCTACCTATAAGCTGTGTGGCAATGACATGAAAGTAAAACTGAGTCTGAATATTGCAGGCTCAGATAATTAATGTAGTATGACAGAGGCTTTCTTTAGGAGTCTTTCCATCTCCTATATTCTGTGCCAAGGAGTTTTGTCCACTGTGTTGTAATCTTGCTTGTCATGGCACCTTCCAGAGTAGGAGATAAGTGTCCTAAGAATTAATAGGAGTCTTAAGGAGATTAAGTCATTAGGGCCTTTGCTAAGTGAACACAGCATTATTCACACACTTAGAGTTTAGCATGTGCTTAAATGCTTTTAACAAGCTTGGCTGAAGGAAGGAGACATCTCACCCAAAAAACATGCTGCATAATTAGGGGTGAAACAACTATATGCCCCTTCCAGGGCACCGTGATAAATATAACCTGCTGTCTCACCCCAGCTTTCTATGCATGTATATGATCTCAGTTCCTGCCTCCCATATGTCCTTTTGCAATGCTCGCTTTCATTCCTCAGACGCTTTTACCGTCACTGCTGATGTATTTTGTGAAAGACAAAGTAAGGCACTTTTTTACTGAGGCAGAGCATTTTCCCTTCTGTGGGCTGATTTCATCTTTTTGTCTCCAGTTCAGCCCACTGTACCTCATTTCCAACCAGCACTTTAAAAGAAACTCTGCCCGGAAAGCTATTTTTTAAATGCTTTTCCTCTTTAAGGTTGTTGGCTGCTCAGGTAATTTTCCTTACAACTTTGATGTTGACTCAGAGCAGTGCAGGGCAGACAGACGGAAGGAAGCGAGGACGCCAGGTCAGTACCAGGACTTCTCTGTGCCCCAAGGACAGGTCAATTATATCTTTCAGCCATGCCTTGCGGTAAGTCAGTCAAAGATATAATGGTAAAGTGTTTCCTTTTAGTTGTCAAGATAGCAATGTCTTTAGTCAAGCAGGATATTTTTAAGGGTCTGTGTTATAGCAGAGCTGTAAATACAAGCAGAAATGCAGATCACTTTGCCCACAGTTCCGCTCCTGTAAGTGGCACAGGAACATGAAGCAGGGACGGCCTACTTGCTGCCACTCTTTCTGCACAGCAGGATATGAAGATACAATGCAAAAGGTGGATTCACCTGAACCTTAGCAGCTACTCAGAAAAAAACAGAAAACTTCTTGGAAAAGGTTTGTGGCTTTTGTATCTGTTTCCATTATGATGACTTCTGACCCTGAACACTTGCTCGTGTTTTTTCTAGTCCACTAACTCCCCTATTTTTCCGTGTCATTTGGCAGGCCTGGCCCTCGGAGGGAGCTCTTCCTTCTCCTGATGACAGCTGCCTTGGCCTCTTCCACTGCCAAGGCATTTCAGGACGTGAAGACGAGGAACCTGGCAGCAGCGCTGAACAAGATTTATTCAGCAGTTCGTTATCACAGAATCACAGACCCACGTAGGCTGGAAGGGGCCTCCAGAGGCCGCCTGCCGCGACCCCTGCTTAAAGCTGGGCCCGTGTGAGCAGGTTGCTCAGCAGAGCTTCAAAATCTACAAGGATGAAGATTCAGCAACCTCTCTGGGCTACGACAGTCTGCTCCACTGTTTGACCACTCTCACAATGATTTTTTTTCCTTATATCTGACAATAATTTTTCCAGTTTCAGCTTGTGTCCATTGCACCTTATTGTAGCCCTGTCCACTGAGCCGCTAAGAAGAGTTTGGCACTGTCTTCTCTATACCATCTCATCTGATGGCCCTTTGCTGCGCTCACCCCAGCATGTCCACGTCTTTCCTGTACTGGGAAGCCTGAAACTGAACCCAGTATTCTGGATGTGCCTCCCCAGTGCTGAGCAGAGGGGAAGACACACTTCCCTTGACCTACTGGCAACACTTGCTGATACATCCCAGCACACTGCCGGCTCATGTCCCACTCATTGTCCACCAGGACCCACAGACCCTTTTTTGCAGAGCTGCTCCCCAGCCAGTCAGCCCCCAGCCTGCCCTGGTGTATGGAGTTGTTCCTCCCCAGGTGCAGGACTTTGCATTTCCCAGTGCTGAATGCCATGGGATTCCTGCCTGCCCATTCCTCCAGCCTGTCCAGGTCCCCCTGCACAGCAGCCTGCCCTCCAGCAACTTGACCATTTCTCTCAGTTTGATATAGTCCAAAAAATTGCTGAGAGTGGACTCTTGTCCAGTTATCCACAAAACTAGTAAACACACTAAAGTGTTGGCCCCAGCGGTGGTCCCTGAGGGTTGTCACTAGCTGGACTTTGCACCACTGGTCACATCCTTTGAGCCCTCGTGTCCAGTCAGTTATCCACTCACCATCCACTGAGCTAGTCAATATTGCACCAGTTTAGCTGCATGGATAGGTACTAAAGTCAAGGTAAACAGCATCCCCGTCTACACTGAGACGGTCGTATCATCGTAGAATCCAGTCAGGTTGATCAGGAGTGATTTGCCCAGTCACCTTCTTGCCCTTCACGTGATCAGAAATCACTTTCAGTAGGATTTGCTTCATGATCTTCCCAGGGGCTGAGGTGAGTCTTCAGCAGTAAATGTAGACTTTCAAAACATTTCAGACAAAGAATAAAATATCAACTCCTGGAAAAGAAGTAATAACCTTGTAAGTGTCCAGAAACATACCTGGAAAAGTGGGCTAAAAACCCCCAGGGATTATTGTACTACCTTTACAGGTACTGGGGGGGAATGAGAGCAACTAAAGGACTGTCACTGCCACAGCGGTGGTGTGAGGGTGCTGCACTGAGAGTCTTTCCCGCTTAAACTTCCAGCCATGAGGCTGCTACAGCAGTCCTACCTGCAGCCACCTCCACGCTACATCAGTCTGTAACCCCTGACGGTCAGGTCTCAGTCAGATCAGGAGCACCAGGTAGTCCTCACCTAATTAAAAACCCATCTACTTTTAATACATAAGTGTTAATTTACAGTTGTTAGTGGCATAGGCGGGATCTAGGGTGAAATGTACAGTATTCAGGGCAGGCGGTGTATCACTGAACTGCCTTTGGATTTTAGGAAGCTGTTCATCTGCCTGCAGTGTTTCCTTCCAAGGATACTCTGTTGAATTTTCTTTTTTTTTTTTTTTTTTTGACTGGAAGGACAATAAGTACTCACAATCTGTTCCTGCTCATTGTGCTTCTGGTAGCCAAAAAAAATAGGCCAAAAATACCATTCATCTGTGCATAAAGATTACTAACAGTATTGCACTGCCTGTAATACTGTATCAGAATGAAATTTAAGTAGGTCAAGAAGCTCATACAAATAAAGATGCTCTAAAAGTTCGTTCTCTTTGGAAATAGGTACTTTTTACTAAGAGCTACCTACTTTCTAGTTCTCAACAGTGAGGAGTAAAACAACACCCTCTGGAGCTAGGCAGAGAGCGACATTTTGATTAGCAATGCTGAAGACAAAGTCCTACTTCCCATTGTATATGATATACTGCCGCTTTAAGCAAGAATGTTATTGAATCTCCTGGATTAAAGATTTTAAAAAAATGTGTGTGGGAGGAACAGATTAAATAGGTGGCATTTTCATCCTGACTTGGTATTAGGGACAGAGGGTGGCAGGGCGGTTTTCTTAGCCCTGATTTCATAAGGAACATGGTCACGTCCCCAACCCTGTGTATGTAGCTCCGGTACGTGTCCCTTTTCAGTTTAGACCTTTCTTCTAGCAACACTGAGTGAAAAAGTGACATACATTATAGTTTAAAACAGTTGCAGCAGTATTTAGGAAAAATGGAGCCTTTCAAAATAGCATGCAACCATCCACCTCACTGGCATTCATTTTGGACAAGGGTCATTTTTATGAATGAACCGTGACTCATAAATTCTGATCCAAAGCTCACTGAAATTAAGGGAGCATTTCCTTTGGTTTCGCTGGATTTGGGTCAGCTGCATGACCAGCTAAAGAGTTTTGCACACATCCAGTGAGACCGTGCAGACAATTAAAAGCTTATCTGCAAAAATTGGGTCTACAAGATCCTGTTCTAAGGGATTGCCACTTGCCCTCATAAAATAGTCTGCTGCCTGCTTTCCTGCCTGAACAATGAAATGAACCTGATGGATTAGCTACTATAAAAAGTATAAATACTCTCTGTGAAAAAAGAAAGCCTGCCATTTCCTGATGTTTTCTGTTGCTGAATCCTCTAATAATTGAGACTGCTCTGCCAAGAAAAATTTGCAGGCTCCTTGGCAATTTATTGCAGTATCTGAAAGGCTACACGTTACCTGCTCGCTACAACCTTTAACATCAACTCACAGTGATCTCAGAAATTACACAGGCAATGAGCAGAATTTGTGTGCGTTCATCCTATTAAAATTATTGCTGCAATAGAAGGACCATCTGTCCATTTAATATGAGAATCTGCTTTAATATTAGCTAACTCTCTTCTCAGCTAGGTATGTATATAATTCGTTCTTTTTAAAAAACAAGGAGAAAGGCCTTCCCCAGCGCCCCCCCCCCCAAAAAAAAAAAAAAGCCTAAAGAGAGCCTTTTCTGGCATCGTTTTGTCCTGTTTTCCTGTGCTGTAGCACTGTTAACATCAGTGGGTTTGGCTGGTCCTAATTTACCCCAGTTCAGTGGAGACCAGACCCGCTGAGGGCTGAGCCTGGAATACATTTAATCACACCTGCATTGAATGGTCCTGGTCATCCCCTAAGGATATCCCAGACCGACTCACAAGGGCTTACTAACCCGACAAAGGGGACATTAACATTGATCAGGCTAATGGAAGAAAAGCTACCACCATGAGTCCATGCTTCCCTAAGAAGATGCTGGTTTGAAACTATCGATCAGAGAAGAATTGGGCAGGATTTTCTGCTGCAGATCCCTTGGATTTGAGGACTATATCTTTATTTAAAAGCAATACAGGTCAGGGTCAAATGCCCCAAAGGGCAAGTGAGGCTTCAGAGTTTGTAGCCATCAGTTCAGAGTCTCTTCTCTGCTTCCCTGAATCAAGGTGGCCTCATCCAGGGTGCCCACAGGGAACCAGTTCTGCTTTGCACCGACCCCAGTGCAAGTACCAAACCTCTTCTGGATGTGCCTGAGTCTGCAGAAGGCAGCCTGTACTACCAAAAATCTTCTGCAGAAATTACATAAATACTGGCTGTTGTTAACATGAATGGCCAGTCTGGACGAGTCTTTAAGAATAAAAGCTGCTCTGAAATATGTGATAGGCACCCGCAAGATGTTTTCTGGCTTCTGTTTATCTTCATTGTGTGTGGAGGTGCTTATTACCATTTGCATATAACTTTAGCTTGTCAGATTGTAATTTGTCTGCTTCCCAAATTAAAATGGACAATAGGAATATGGCCATTTTCCCAGCTCACAGTGCAATGCCGGCCATGTGTTACAGAGAGTGTTGATCCTCTAATCATGTAATAATGCAAATAGCTGGCAAGAAAAAATATAATTAGCTCATTAAGAAAACAGTAAATCTCCCGTCAGGCCAGACCTGATTTAGCAATTTCATCATTCATGTCCAGCCAGGCAATACAAAGTGCAAACTTTCTTTTCATTTGGTTGTAGCCTACCTCAGGCATACGAAAACCTCAGATGCAAAATTAAACAATACGTAGTAGACTACTATGTAAGTAAGGCTTGGTTCCGGTTATTACTAAGCTCTTTTTTCAGGCTTAGCTCTATGATTCCAACCTCAAAGAGAGATCTGGGTTGATGCAGTTGCTGCCTTCTGTCAGGTTGTCCCTGTGGCTGCAGCACCCGCTCTGTACATCGCCTTGCTCCTTGGGCTCGCTGCTCCTCATCCTCCCCACACCTCCCACAGCACTGGTAGTTCAAAGGGACGCAAACCTCCCTGCTTACATCCCCATGCGAGATAAAGCAAATACAGGAAAACTTAAAGTAACCCCTCCGTGCATAGCCTGGGAGGATGTCAGAATAAGCATTCTTGAGAAATACATATTTTATTTCAGTGAAACCTGGAAAGTGTTAGGGCTGACAATTATCTTTTTGAAAACAAAGATGAAAAGAGTGGAAAACCCACATTTCATCTAAAAGCCACAATTGCTTTACTACGAAACATTCAGTTGTGAGTCTTTTAGCTGGTCAAAAATCAGAATTCTGATATGGTGGGTAATTCTGACATTTAAAAAAAAAAAATCAAGTGTCCTGAAAAATATTCAACTGAGGTTGACTTTTCTTGAGCAGTGGGACCCTAACAAAAATCTTATGCTTATTATTTTCCCTCTTTTTCTGCTAATAGGTATGTCTTCCTACAGAGGTTTCAATTTCCCTGAACAGGAATTTCCTAACAGTGAATAATGGTCTGCCAGAAAATGTACAACCAATTTACCAATTTTAATAACACCAAAGAAAAAGTACCTTTCCAGCAGAAGAGCAAGGTTATTTTAGCCCTCAGTTTTCACTGCAGAAGAGAAGGTTTTTGCACTGTTCCGCACCTTGGGGCTGTGGTGCAATGCCAGGTATTTTGATGGAAATATCTCTCTGCTGCACTGGTGCTGGTAGAGCTCGTACAGTCAAGGCCTGTGCAACCCTTGATCTTCACACTAATCTAACTAATCATCACATCAGTGAGTGATAAGGAAACCTCTCACTGAGCGCTTGTTTCAAAGGGATAAATTCCAACCTTTTCTTTGCCGTCTGGCTGTGCAGGAAGAATAACACTGCCACTGGCAGGGCAGTGGGAGCCACTGCTTTTAATCCACTGTGCAGAGGGAGCAGAGGTGTGTAATGCAAGTATAGCTCAGGTCTCCTCTCCTCTCATTACTATTTGGCTGCTTAAGGATTAGCTGTGCTTGGTCAAATGAAAATTATCCAGTATTAGTGAAGCACCTTCATCTGACAAGCCAGGTTTCACGGGAACACTGAATGCAAATGGAGCTATGGTAAAACTGCCAATAAAATCCTTCTGCTAATATCAGATGAAAAGCTCTGAGCATCAGGAGGCCATGGTAAAAGACAGGAAAAATGTTTCCCACCATCCAGGGATAACAGATGAGGCAGCAGATGCCGGCGTAACAACTGTGGGAGTGCAATACTTTATGTAGGGAAGTGGCACATCTAGGTGGGAAGAAAACAGAGCAAGTGAACCCGCTGCCAGAAGGTTCAGCAACATCTGCAGACCCTGGTTCGTGGTGCTAAGGCATCCTTCCCTGTGTGAACCCCCAGCTTCGAGACCTTACCCTCCCATCTTGGTTCTTCATGATCTCCAAAGAACAATTGGATCATTCATATCCTTGCATCAAATTTTAGAGAAGCGTTACATGAACATCAGGAGGAACCGAAGGAAAAATGTGTCAGTGTGCTTAGAATAAATAAATGGCCCAAAAGATTGCTTTTTGGCTTTGCAGCTCACCTGCACGCCTGTACCCTCCAGGCAGGTCATTTCTTGAACCAAGCATGAGAGCTAACACTGACTGAGTAGAAAAACCCCACCAAGAACTCCCGAGAATATTACCAGCTCCAAGTCATGATCCAAACCCCCAAAATCAGGAGGCAATCCTTAAAAAATTTTCAAAGTAAATAATGTTTGATTCATTTTCTCTCTCTTCTGTGCCTTCACAGCCCACTTTACAAAGCAGTTCTCTGCAGTTCCATTGCATGTCACATAACTCCTCTCACAGTCACATCTCGGGGGTGGAGGAGTTAATTGTGTGACCACAATTTGACCGCATAATCATAAGAGTGGGTGAACCGGGACTTCGGGAGAAACGCTGCATGCCATTCAAGCTTCATGATAACATACAGAGAGTTGGCAACACTGTTGTGCTATCTCTGGGCAGCAGAGCGTTTGGGCAGGAATAGCTCTGCACGCCCACAGCAGGCGATCGTGTCAGCAATTTTTTTAAGAAGAGCAATTTTTGTATTACAAAGGACCACGTCTGGCAACTTTTCCAACCATCCGTAACCATCACCTCTTATTTCATCCTAAGCTGAGCTTCAAAGTGTCTTTAAGAAATGGATTCCGCTTGCCCACTGCAAAATGTCACCAGCCCGTACCTAGGCTACGATCCACAGCAAGCGCTGAACCCTGCGAGCCGGCTGTCCCACGGACACCCGCAGAGCATCTGTTCCAGCCTTCGCACAAGAGTTATCCTCCAGGGCCGTGCCGGGGTCTGCCACCTCCACTGGGAGCATCTCTGTGGAGATCTCTGCTTTGTTCAGTAACATCAGCTCGTCTTTCTTCGGTCCCTGCTTGTTGGGGAATTTTTACAGTACCCCTTGAGGCAGCTCCAGGAGAGGTATTTGCACCAGCTGGACAAACCCACCCTCCTCAGGCTCTTTTTCAGGGAGCACTGACCCTGCCTTTAATCAGCAGCGGTACCCAGAAATGCTAAAATGTCATGGTCTGTCATGGAGAATGAGGTCATCTCCTGGTAATCCCTCTCTGTCATCAGGAGGGCAGGTGAACACAGAGCAGCGCTCCACACCTCACCGCTGCCCACATCCACAGAGGTATGAAAGGCTAAATTCAGAGGGGGAGTTTCTGAAGTCCCTCTGCCCTCTTTGAGGAACCAGATCATCTCTGTGGCTCGTAACATTTTGAAATATTAGTGTAAAAGTCCTTAAAGACCAACAGCATTGCATTTGCTGTCAGATCACAACTAAGCGGAAAACACAGTAGGCGAATAACTCCCTGCTGAGCCCTAAAGCCGCATCTCGTATTTGCAGTGAGCTTACCAAATCAAATCACAGGGTAATTTAGAGAAACTGAAAACTATGTAAAGTCTCACAGGCAATACTTGCTCGCAGATGCAGTGAAGCATCTCGCATTCTGCTCCAAGTGAGGAAAGGGTGTATACGATGGCACTGCAGGCAAGGCTCCAAAAAGCAGTGCAAAGCAGGTAATAAAAGTGCACCAAAGCACCAGGACAAATACATCTCAAGTCAGCTGAGTGCCTGAGTTGAGAAATAGACCCCATTTACAAGGTACAGCCAAGTTTGGGAATGCAATTGCAGGTAAAACAGTCAGATAGAGAAACAAATAGGCTCCTGCTTGAGAGATTTGCAAATCACATAAACCTATCTGCAGCAAGCCCAGCAAGCTAAATTGGATTTGGACTTGCTGAGAAATCTTTAGAGAAATTATGCTTTCTTTTATTTCCCTGTGGATATGCATTTTCACTGCTCTACCTCCCACCATCTACCAAGAGGACAGATAAGAATGATTGTCAGTGAAGTGTAATGTTGTGAGCAACATGGGAAAAGGAAGCTGCTGCCTCAACAGTTCTGCTGATGTGTGCCTGTGAATTCCCGTCAGATCCAGGCGTGACAGCACTCTCTCCGAGATGGTTCACTTTTGCATCAAAATTGATTGTGTATGAAGACTTACAAAAGAAGTTTTCAAATTGGCCTCTGATTTGGGGTAAGTTCAGTTCCTTGCTTTTGAAAAACATTGATACACCTCACCGTAGGTGATATTTTTCTAAGAAAAGGACCGGGTTGTTTTTCTATGACAGGTTCTGGACAGTAAAGACCCTGATTCAGGATGCATTTTGATCACCATCTACACATGCCAAAAATCAGAAACACCCAAAAGCAAAAAGATTAAGGAACATTTATTAAGTTTTTTTGTTTTCTAATCACTGACTTTGGAAGAAAAATAGCAAAAGAAACTACATGGTAATGTTCCTTGACAAGCGATGCTATTACCAGCAAAAAGGAGATATTATTTATGGACCGTAGCTAGAATGAATAAAGCTGCTTTTAAGTGGATCTGCTCTCCTCTTGCTGATATAATAGTAACACTCACAACAGTAGATGGCTACCAGAAGGAAAGGCTATGTTTTGTCACCTTTCTGTGCAAGACCATGTGGGGAAATGACAAGAAGATCTGTAATGCTGTGTTACTAGCGGTTAGGGACTCCCTGTTTCAAGCTGAGTTTTCCTGGATCAGCTCAGTACAGTCAGCCAGAATTAAAATGGTTTGAGGGTGATGATGGACTGCTGAAACACAAGA
This sequence comes from Buteo buteo, assembly GCF_964188355.1. NCBI lineage: Eukaryota > Metazoa > Chordata > Aves > Accipitriformes > Accipitridae > Buteo > Buteo buteo. The sequence continues at coordinate 10,976,672 of NC_134185.1, read as the reverse complement.
GTGGCAGACACAGATTGCCTGCTCCAGGGGAGGACTTGCAGCTTGGATTTTCAAAAATGGCTATTAAAATCCACACAAATTGACACTGATCGTCTAAAGTTGCAGACCCCTTCTGCAGAGGTACCTTGACATTAAATTTCACCAAGTACTCCTTACTTTTGCTGAAATTAAACGTGGACTGATTTTGAGAGGGATTTGTCTGCATTTGCTGATAATTATATAGTATTTTTATTACTAATTTATCTAGCAGCATTCTGCAAATGTAAATTAAAACAAGACAGATTATTCTTTTAAATGGAAATTTCACAGTCAAGTTACCATGACAAGAAACAAGAAACTGAAGGCAGTGGTGCTTTCTACTTAGATCAAATGTCATACTGCTGAGCAAGATGAAACACCGCATGGCGCTGCACATGCGAAGAGAATTTGTTATTGAACTGTCACTCTCCTATTTCTTGAGCAGTTCCTGACTCACGAGGCCATATTTTAACCGTTTATGCCAAGGAAGGTTGCAGGCAGAGGCCAGTGACAGCCTTTGCTCAGCAGGAGGAACAGCTCCTCTTCCTCCTTGCCTCTCAGGGCCGGGGCTCAGAGACATCCCCTGCCCTGCTCCAGGCAGCAGCAGCAGCTCCTTCTCGGATGTGCTGGGGGCTGCGAAATCCCTGCAGGAATGGGGGAGCCTTTTGGTGTGAAGTTATGCCCGAGATGAAACTCCATAGGTATTTCCTTTCTCCTCTTCATTTCTCTCCCCCATTTCCTTCTCCTTTTTCCCCTTTCAGCTTTTACTGCTTTTCCCTCTGTATTTTTCCTTGTGGGTCTTTTAATCTTTACATAACAATTTCCCTGGAAATACCATGACAGCTTTGGCATTTTAGTCAGCAGAAATATGTGAGGCAATCACCTTGTCTGTTATAAACAAGAAAACATGAAGGAGCCGGATAATTTCATCTGCACATTTCTCCATTTTGCCCAATACAGGGTCCAACTGAAAGTAAATATTTTGTACGTTCCAACCTGCTGATGCATTTTACAAAATTTATTGAGTTACATTGCCTCAATTTTTTTTGGAAGAGAGTGTAAAAATAGTATTATTTGCCTCATTCCCAATTAATTTCTGAGAGAAAAGTATTATGATGGACTAACAGTGTGTTATGAATCATGACATCTACTCATTTAATGTCTTCTGCACTGCAAATGTACACCATATAATTGCAGATATGCAAATATAAAAATACAGTAAAAGAAAGTTTCCTTCAAATATACCAATGTGAGAGGAGAAAATAGCTCATTGCAGGTTAGAGATACTAGCTGTAAAAAGAAACTATGAAAGCAAAGTAAGTTTGTGTCCGATATGAACTGTGAACCTGAAGGTGTGCCAAGTCCAGGCAGCCTGAGGCCGCCTAAAATTTAATAGCACTCCCCTGAGAAAGTCTAAATGAGCCAGCTGCCCTCAGGCAACTTCAAACACAGGATGCCACCTACTACAGGGGTGCCGTTCACCTGCCATGGACTCTGCACAGCGGTCTATGCACACCCAGCCTGACATCTGCAGGGGAAAACGATCACAAACATGAAGCATAACTCTGGGAAAGTTAGCAGGTTTGGGAGAGGGATATTGCATGAGCATAGAAAAATACCCTCAAAGCTTACCTTACTGGAGTAGTGATGAAAAATTCATCCCCGAAGAAATTCTGGGAGTAGTTTTCATCAGATGTACCCAGTTCGACTGGGTCCCAGATTACTGGAATTTTTTAAAAGATGGTAAAATGTTTGATGTATACCAGAACAAGGCTGAGATGATGTTTTTGTGTTAACAGGTGATGCAAAATCCTCTACAGCCCATGTCACATAAGGAACTAACCTTCAGCATAGCCACAGGTTTTACAGCTTAAATATATAGCTCAGGATCTAGTTCGTAAATTCCAGAACACCGTTTGGTGTCAGCAGCGATTTGCCATCTGGATAAAACACCCCTTGGTTTACAAGTGATAAAGAAAGACTGACCAGCCAGAACAAGGCAGGTGGATAATATTTCCATTGGGAAAACAATGGATTAGGATGCTCTTTGATAATAATTTTACACTGGCACCACGTAGAAACTTCACTTTCTCTCCACTGAAGTGTCACTCCTATTCTCTGAAATGAAGGATTTAGGAGAGTTACTCTGTCTGAAATTATTCTGCAAGGCTTGGATCACTACAATTAATGGTTTGGGAGGCATTTAAAATGCCTTTGAGGAAACAACCTAAACGCCTAAGCTCTAGGATACCCTGAGAAGAAATGGAATAAAATAGTGAGATATTTTCTGAAAAGATGGAGGTATGGAGAGAAAACTTCGGTGTTTTGGACTATGGGAGTGCACCAAGATTTCTTTATTTGTTTGATTGTGAATTCCAACCAGTAGCATACCGTCAGCTTTCACTGTCAGTTTTGAAAGCTCCAAGATACAGAAGCATCAGATGCCAAGCACACAGTGTACACTCAAAAACACCAAAATTTTTCCATCATGGTGGGGCTTCATTGGTTTAAATACAAATAATCTGCATTCATAGCAGGTTTGGAGAAATCAGAATCGCTGCCTAAAGATGGGTTTGAGAGTTTCAGCAAACAGCTGAAGGCCTCTTGCTGAAAGATCTTAAAGCACAAAGGGAAAGAAATCACCTTAATCTCCTTCAGGTGTTCAAAACAGAAAGCTGGGAGACACTCCCACATTGCCTGGCTTTGGGGCATGTGGGGCACTTTAAAAATGCAGTAATGAATACTGTTATGAAAATTCTAAGCATGTGAATTAATATAACGCTGCTATAATACTCCAAAAGCTTTCTTGTCCTTTTTACAGGAACGGTTTGTCCTTCCTCAATCCATTGAACAACTTTATGCAGGAGGAATTATTCTAGATATTTCTTCCACTTTTCCTTCACTCTTCATGTGCTTTGAATTGATTCATGCTCCATGGCAGTTCTTGGAAATTAAAATATGAAGGAGAAAAATAGGTGCCAGCCTAAAAATAACAGCTGATGAAGCATAGGCTAATATCAATAGTTTAATATCCTAGTTACTGTAGCCAAAGCTGAGAGTCCCCATGGATCAGTGTGCATTTTTACTTCTGTTCTAAGGATGGGGTTCCGTCCACCTAACTCCAGCTGTCTCAGGTCTCTAAGTGACTTCAAGAGCTCCTTTGATATCTAATGGGGATAAATAGATACCAGTAAACATGAATGCAACCCACCTTATAGCTGTGGGTCGAGGCAGGTTACATGTATCACCTTCTGAAAATGCTCTCTCATCCATTGACTGCAGAAAGAGTCTTAGGGACAAGTTTAGCCCAGATATATGCATTTAAGTAAAGTATTAGATGAGATGAACCCCAGCTCTCAGTGGCGACACATTTGTGAGTAAATACGATGACAGAGGTGCTAAAGAGCTGTGTTAATACCTCAGGCATCTGACCTCTCCTTCAACCCATTCCACACACGCTTGCTAAGATCATCATCCATATTTGTTTGGGTCATTTTCACTGCATCCAGGAACTTTTTCCCTCCTCTTCCACAGATCTACAACATTAACATCCTCTGCTTTAAGATATGCTGCTGCCAGTTTCTCATTCATCTATTACTGCAAGCAATCTCCTCAGTCCCCTTCGCTACCTAATGAAGGATGATGCAAGCCTGATAGACTGTCTTTTCCCTTGCCCCCAGAAATATTTTAAACTTTGCCAAAGGAGCTGCATAATTTTTTCCCCTGTCCCTCTTCAACTTTCATTCCTGAGATCGCTTGGTTCCAGCTGCAAATGACCAAGCAGAGAGCAACTGCAGTGTGGTGTCTGTGATTGCATGCATATTTGTAGCTGTTGTTTATATCTGTGTATAGACATATGCATATAAAAATAGAAATTTAGCAAGTTTATTAGAAATGTCCTACTCCTGCAGATGTCCCCGTATGAGAGATCTTCATGTCTGTGTGGGTCCAGATGCAAAGATTGGATCACAGCCAGCCTGTGCAGCCCATGGTCCCTCTGAGATGTCACTGAATTTCATTCCTTCAGAGGCAGGAATTTCTTGAGCTTTTAGAGAGTCTGACTTTCTATATACACTCCAACCAAGAGGAGTGAGGTGACCATTTCAGCCCATGAGCCATGGCAGGAGTGGTAGAATAGGTTTGAAATGTAGAAAATGGCCACTGTTGATGAGGCTTAAAAAAACCAAACAAACAGACAAGCAAACATGACTGTGTTGAGATATTGGAGCTGAGTGAAACACACTCTACATTAAAATCAAACTCCAGAATTGCCTTCAGGCTCTATACCTTGAGGAGGCGGCTACAGAAAATGGGATAAAGTAGAGTGCTTGTCTGGGATTTTTGCTCTCAGCGGTAGAAACCAATGCATTTGAGAAGCAGCAGGTGAGCTTTTGATGCTCTTGAAATTTCCAGTACTTCAGCATCTGATTTTCCTGGAGAGACTTGGCTGTGAAAGTGCTAGCAGGAAGACATGGATCCTTGCAAGTATATCAGGCAAGCAGATAGTTAGTTCTTCACAAAATTTTAAAGAATGAAACATTGCAAATATCACGTGATTTTTTAAGAACTGAAATACTCTACCTGCAATTACAATCTGCACTGTTGCATCTTGTAAGAGCTCAGCAGGCCATTCTTTCAGAAGCAAATGAGTTTAGCACAGTGTTACCAAAGTGCTGCAGATAATGTAAGCAAAATGTATTATAAAAATGGAACAAAGATAAATAAGGGAAGGAAGAAAAAAATTCTGTGTTCAAAAGTTAACCATAAGAGAGTCTTTTACTGAAAAGATGCAAAGAAAATTTTGAAAAAGCACTGAACTCCCTGAGCAACCTTCAGCAACTCTTCTGAGCAACCTTCAGAAATAGAACAGGAGCAAGCTGTGAAGACAGAGATGTTTTGTGGACTGCTAAGAAGGTATTGACAGTTCATCCTTTACTGTTTTAAGAGTATAAGCATTCCCAACTGAGCCTTTTTTAACATCCAGCATTTAAAAGTTCAATGGTCTTAGACCAGCTCCATTACTCAAAATGGGCATGAGTAAATTTCCTCACTGAGTAAAGACCAGTGCCAGTAAGAGAGCAGGGAGCTAAAACTTCTTTAGCAGTGATCAGTGCAAAACAGGGCCACAAGTCACATTGGAAAGGAAGGAATAAACTGGTCAATGTTTTCCCATTCTTATGTTGACGGGCATTCACTTTCCACAGCATTCAGGTTCATTTTTATAAGTGAAAATAGTCAGCTTCTACAAAATAAAGTACAAAAGAAAATAATTCAGGACTGAATTCTTTATTAAAATTCCTATTCTTAAAATAAATTGTTGGGAACTGTCCTTGAATATCAACACAAGCCTGACTGCCTATACTAGAAACATCTACAAATAAAAGGCTTGCACTATGCTCTAGCGAGACTCTAAATTTAATGATACCACAACAGTATTAAATTAAAACCTTACAGACCTACATGCATGGTACTGGTAATGGCACAGAAAGATGCTAGCATATAATGAAATCTTTACTGCAAGCTTTTAAAGATACTTCCATACAACATTTTTAGAAATGCTTCCTTGAATACATATAAACTGATTCAAGGAGACTCTTATAAGACTCCTACATATTAGTGAAGCATGATTAAATGTCATTATTGTTGTTCCTTTTGTTGTTGGTATTATTATTTTTAAAACTGCATGTTGTCAGTGGCTGTCTGCACCTGTACAGAGTGTGCGCAAGAAAGTCATAATCTACAAACTTACTGGGACCTGCATGTCAAGACTCATCATCCACAAAAAATCAGTGTCATAAGCAGTGTGGGTCCAAAGGAGCCAATATTTGGCAAAGAAGCAGGATGGAAGCAAGTTTTGGAAGCATCAGTCCCTAAGAGTGGAATTTGAATGAACAGGGAGAAGAACTGCCAAATAATGCTAATGACGACAGATGGCAATCTGCAAGTTGTTCTTTATTCAACTGAAATATAGGTGATTTAAAAAATGTTGTCTCTTTCCAGAAAGCAGCAGGTATGGCAACTTTGCTTTACATCTTTTTCCCATCAGAAATCAAACCTGTGCTAATGATGCTGGGTTATTTTCTAGTGTAATTTCTGTATTTACTGAATATAAAGTTGAATAGAAATAGTCAAAACCATGTATAAGGCAATTTTTCTTTCATTCTGCCAAATGAGATACCCAAACAAAAAAGACCAGTGAGCCATAAGTCACTGCCTTTGCTCCTAACTTTGATCTCCGTCCCTCTGCTTCCAGCTTCCCACCTGGTCACTTTGGGAGTTTGTCCCCTTGAGGTCTTTCACTCTGACTCACCGGCCTTTGAAAGCACAATCCCGTTTCCAAAACTAAGCACAGCCTAGCACAGAAAGTACTTTATGCTAATGCTCCATCTGTGAATTGGCTTGGCTATTCAGAAAATTTAAATGCGTCCACTATCCACAAGAGCCACATCTTCAGCCGGCTCCCATTTGGGGAAGAGGTAACTCAGTGTTAACCCACACATTATCCTCCAGGGTCATTTAGTGCCACAGTAGGAATCAGTCTTCAAAGCATCTTTTGGACAACATTTCTACGTGACCCTCTGTAACTCATTCTCCTCCCTAACACTTTGCCTTAACCACAGGGAGTGTTTTGGATCTCTCAGTTAATAGAGAGCTCACAGTGAGACATCAGATGCATCTTTTCACTCACTGCCTTGCTTTCCACTGTGCTCACACTGTTATTATTGTAATATCTGGTACACAGCAAGCCAACATCAGACAACAAGGAGAATTAATTATCACAGACTTTGGGGCTTTGAATCATGTACTATCTACCAATGTTTTTGTCTGGAACAACCAAACCCTTGCAAGAAGACTCAAACATAACATTAAATCCCAAGGAGACATTTCAAGGGCAATATCTCACTAGCAAGTAGAAAGGTAACTTCTCTGGTAAGTTAGTTAAAAGAAAAAGAAAGGAAGATCCATCCAGGAGTGTTCCCCATTCAATAAACACCCCTGGAGTGCACAGCAAAACAGCCTCAGGTACAGGCTCAGAATGAAGTGATTTCAGTGATGGTGTGACACTTTTGCAACCGATAACGTAGTGACACCTGCTGATGAACACATACATTGCAAATACTTGTAAGATGGAGGGCTGGCTCACATCTGCATTAAGCCTATTTTTATTTCTGCCTCTGAACCCACCCAGCTTACGGTACTACACTATTACCAAAAGCGCATAACCAAGAGCACCGCAGACCCCCAGCCGGTCCCCTCAGCCTGTCCCTGCCTATACCACTGGTTGGCCACGACTAGCTTATTTGCTCTCTAAATTTAATGCCAACCCTTTTTTTAAGTGACTACAGGTTGGATCATGACTGTATGAGGGAGGATACATTATTTTTCTGGACTTAACATGCAGTGAGAACGACATCTGCTTTTTGCAGTGTAACAGCACAAAGGACTTTTCTCTCTGCAGTTTGAAAATTAAGGAATTATCTTTGGCTGCTTCCCCAATTAATCTTTAACTGTTTGCAAATTATACCCTAGGGATATATCTCAAGACAGGAGCAGGATTCAGAAACAAAGTTGGAGGGCTCTAACTACCCGTTTGAACCTGAAAGCAGAGATCCACTCAGCAGCACTGTTTAATGTACTCTTAGGCGTTTCCACCAACTGGATATACATGTCCTTAACCATGTGTTTAGGCTACATTTCTACATTTCCCTTCATTCACACAATGGTGGAGGAAAGGCAGGGAGTCACTTCAGTTACTACTAGGCAAAGTTAATTTATAGGCAGCTCTAATCTGTATGGGGCCCTGAAGATATGGATCCTTTTCTTTTGGCTCTACCACTGAGCCTTGCAATGACCCTTATCAAGGCACTCCTCTGTTAGGTCCAGTGTGCTGTTACCACCTTCAGTCATGCCTGTTACCTTCTCAGTGATAAGCTCTTTTGTACTGCCTGCTTTGGGTCTGTGCCATCTGCCCTCAGGGTTTTTCCAAATCCTACCCACTATAAAGAACAGCCCCAGACCCACTGAAAAAAACCAAGAATTCTCAAAGGGCAAGGGATCAGTTTAATATTGACAGAATAATGAGGTAATATCTAGTTTTGTAACAGGACATTTTATAAACATTTAGATCCCAGTATCTGCTAAAACCTTAAAGGCAATCAGCTCCTGGTGCTATAGTAATTCTACTCCTTTTGATCCATTGACTGATTAAAGTCAGTCAAAAAGAAGTGTGTAAGGGCAGAAAAAGACCCCCTTGTTATATGTCATTGGGCAGGATCTAGGAGGAACTTGCTACATCATTACTCAGGCTGAGGGACGTCGTGCCAATGTGGTTTTAAAATTTTACCTGAACTGTGTTCCTCCACCACGGGCTTGGTCACGGCTTGGGAGGCTCTTGGTTGGGAGCTGGTGCAGCAGGAACCGTGAGCACAGCAGCCGCATCTCAGGCTGGCTGGAAGCTCAAACCCGAACTTCCCGGAATCCCGTAAGGCACATCCCATGTGCTTTCACGGAGCACAGTGAATTTTCCAGCGAGGAAACTCTGCCTTCATCAGGGCATCTCGTAACTTATTTGTCTTTGTCCTCCTCTCGAACAAGGGCATAGATTCATGGTCCTTGGGACCCTTGCCGTAGCCCAGAGCTGCGGTCCAGCCACGCGCAGGGTTGGCAGAGAGGGGTGAGGCATTGCTGGCACTCACCTAAAGCTCAGTTTTATACACCAACCCGCCTCTTTTGGGTATGTCCAATTACAGCCATGGCAGTGAGTGACATACTGCAACACGCAGGACATGGAAAATCACTCACCCCTGGCTGTCCCTTCATTTGGGTCTTTTGCCACCACGCACCCTGGGGGGATCAGCATTTCTCATTCCACTTGCCAGCAGCCTCCCAGAGACCTCAGAAACCCCAGTTCCAAGTAGAAGGTTCTCACATGCAGAAAAATCAGTTCGTCAGTGCAGGTATCTTTTGACAGGTATCGCCTTGCACACGCTAGTGTCCAGAGAAGGCATTACCCTTGGATTTTCACGGTACCATTTTAAGAAGATACTTGGCACCTTTCACAAGATGATGATACGTTAAGTACTGAGTCATCAGCTCTGCAGTAGTGTGTAAATTTACATGTAGACCATGAAAAACATTTTTAATCGGGCTCCTTTCAATGTGTTGAGAATCACTCCATTTCATTTAATACCCCATTAAAATCCCAACAATGCAATAGATGCTCTCCTTGGTTTTTTTGTTGAAAAGGTGCCAGGACAGTCTCCCTGTTTTACAGATTCAGCTCAATGCTAATACTTCCTCGCCTTCAATACCCCCTAAAGCCAAGAGTGGCTCTAATAGTTGCCATAAAAAATGAAAGCTGGTTACAGCAATGAAATACCACATCCATTTCAAGTCTAACTTGCATACAGTTATGCAAGATACATCTGGATGTTTATATGGCAATTTGTTAGAATTGCACAGTGCTACAGGAAGGCAAACTCCACAGTGTTCATTTATTGTTTTCCCTCTGCTTTATTTCACATTTCCCAGAATATATGCATGTCTTCTTATTTTTTTTAAACCTACAGGTTTGGAGTTTGCAATTTTTTAAGTGATTTTGTTCTCCTTCAACTTGACCAAAATTATTTACAAAGTTGCTAATGATCTCAAACAGAAGAGAAGCCCTTGGGTGCTTAAAAATGCTGCCAAGCACTTTCTGCCTCTTTGGATGGCAGAACACCTTTGAAAATCAGACCCCTCATCCTCTTTAAAATGGGAAAAAAACCATGGGTTTTAGGCTTTTGCATTTCTAATCTGAATCCTGTCCATTGCTTTTTTTGGCCCAGCCAGTTTACCTGAGCCTTCCCCTGAGCACAACTGAGGGTTTAACCACAGGCTTCAGCCTCCCAGGTCTGATGCTGCAGGAAAAAGCCAAGCAAAAACCAGGGCACGTCCCCAACAACAGAAAAAAAAAACCCATCCCCCAAATGAAGGGTGAGCTGGTCTTTCAGTGGAGCTGTGCTGATCCTGAAGCAGGGCTGTAATTATCCTCCTGTTGATTGGCATAAACAGGATGAATGATCATGATGCTAAATCACCTTGTGCCTCAAAATTTGATCAATTCCTTCTCTTCCTGGCTGTTCTATCTACTCTTTGAGAAGCCAAAATATCCTTTGTCATAGCAAGACTCAGAAAGCAACAGGTACCAATTCCACTTGTGGCCACCTTCAGAAAGTTATTATTTATTAAAATTCATCCAACTAATTTAAACAACATGGTGGTCTGTAAGAGGCTGGTACTGAATTCCCTCCCTTCCCTGCCAAAGGAGGTGTTATCTGAACAGTTGTGCCTTCTCTCACTCTGCTGATTTCCCATAGTGTCTCCAGTGATGTTTAAACCGTCTTAGTTATTGTCTTGGCAATTGTACAAGGAAAATAATTGTTACAGTATTCATCTTCATTGCTTAAATGCTTCTGGGGAGAGGCAAGCTGCCTTTTTCTTAATTCTCTGGCAATAATTAAAATTAATGCACAGTTTCCTATTAATTTAGATTTTTGTACTTCTTTTAAAGGCCTCATCTTGCCTGCCTCATGCAGTAGCTGGAAGGGAACACGCAGCAATGAAACTATGGTGGAAATTCCTTTTTTCCTGACTGAAAACAGTTGGAAAAGAAACAGAGCACATGCAGTATTTGTTAGAACAAATTTTACTAATTGAGCTGTTATTATTAATGGAATCAAGCTGTCATTAACAGCAGATAACTATGTGAATTCAGCTGTGCCTGCTCATACCCTTCAAGGTGGGATCTGGGGAATCCAGACAGGATGGGAGGAACCAGATGTGTGGAAAGCTGGGAGGGCTGCCCCTCGCCTGCCTGCCAGCCCATTCCCAGAGCCCATTTAAAGTTGTCAAATTAGGATTTTCCACTGGAAGACATTTCCCACTGATTATTTCTGCCCAGCATGAGGGCTGGACATTACATGAGCTTCACTCCTTGCAGTTTTCATTCACTATCTAGTACCCCTTCCCTCCTTGTATAAGTTAATAGGCATGTCTGACCTTCCCGCTGCTAAGTATGTTTTATGGGGGCATTAGGAAGCGATACTCTCGGCAAAGATAATTACTGTGTGCGGTAGTGCAGAGCTATAAATGCAAGAGCAACATCACAGCTCTGGCAGCAGACCTCTCAAGAGAATTGTATGCATAGTGTCAAAAATATACTTTAATTGATAAGAAATACTGCATTTGTTGCCTCCCTGAGGGCAGCTTACAAGCCACGCACCTAGGGTTTCTTATAATCATTTTTGAAGACGTACATCCTGATCCGGGATGATCTCATGTTTCATGGAGACCATGGGGAAAGACCAATTGGAACCAAAAAGCCTGGGCTCAAGCTTGTCATTAGCCCCAGGCAGGGACGTGGGCTGAGCAGACAACCCCGCTGCTGCGGTCGGGGCAGAGCGGGCACGGGCAGCAGCACCCGTCCGTCTCTGAAGGCACCAGCGCTCCTTGCTTGCAGAGAAGAGCAACACGCTGTAGCTCAGAATATTAATTTGTTTATATTCCCTTAACCTTAAGAGACATTGCCTTCCAGATTTATCGGGGCAGTGGTGATTTTTCATGTCTATTATGCCCCTTATTTTGAGATACTTGAAGAGGCTGTTTCTTTGTTATGGTGCAGAGATATTTCACATCTATTTGGGCATGTTGGTGCCATTTGGGGCAATTTTCCGCATATCTCATGATGCTGTTTGCATCATGCTGAAAACAGACAAAGGCACTGCCTAACCTGTCAGGTCACAGCATCGCACTTCGCATCCAGGGTCCATGGCAGAGTCCAAACCCTGCCCAGGCCCACGGAGGACAGCGGGCTGAGATACTGGGCACTCTGCAAGAGCTCCAGCCCCTGCTTCTCAGTCCATCGTTACCACCAGAACCACAACGAGAAGACAAATAACTCCAGACAGAAGCAGGGAAAGTCCATCTTGTCCAAGGTGTCCTGCTGGTACTTTCCCACGTCAGAGAGACTAGGCAGACTGGAGTTTGGAGGGATTTTTTCCTCTCTCACTCAAAACCTCATCACAAATGCTGCACTTTCTGTTCCTGCTTTTTTCTCTTTTGTCTTTAGGAAATGATTTTGGAGGGAACTGGTGATTTTAGGAGCTGCTCTTCATCCAGAATTTGTGGATGAAGCAATTCTGCTCTTTTTCTGAGCAAGGGAGCTGGTGTGTGAAGAGTCCCTGAGGCCAGGCAGGAGCTGTCCCGAGAGCACATTAGAGAACATTTTGTGGAGGACACGATGTGTGTGCAAAAGGGCCTGTGCTGTCTGAAGGGCTTTGAGCATGTGTGTGCATGTGTGTGAGCTACTGCAGCTAGATGGAGTTTAGGAGTAGGCAGTAAAGGCAGGAAAAAAAAAATAAGGTCAACCTGAGAAAAGTAAACTGTCAGAAAAAGCTGAGGGGATGTGCGGTGGGGGCACAGTGCTGGCTGGAAACAGAGGTCTGAAAAATGGAGGAAGGAGATGAATGGCCTCCAGGCATTCCTAGTGACTATGTTCAGCAAGACAGACATGTACACACTTTGTAAATGAAAGGGCAGCACCAAGGGCCATACCTGCCTTCATCACTAAGCTCTTGCCCCAGAGGCAGGGAGGTGAACCCTTCTCCTAAGGGTGTCCGCAACCTTGGGTCTCACCCCCGGGGCCATCCTTCTCACCCCTGGGGCTACAAAGACAAGGGGGTGCCCACCTTCAGCAGCTGGTAGCCCACCCACCCTGAAACCCAATGCTGAGAGCAGCCCAAGACAGGCTGTGAGACTGCCTCACCGTGCTTCTCAGCCGCCTCCTCCGGTCCTTCTTCTCCATCAGCAGGACTGCTTCATTGCATTCGTTATGCTCTTAAACCAGCTGCAGTCTGAATTCGGGGCTGTTTAATGGAAATTGTGATTTTAGATGATTTGAATGCCGAGATAGATCTTGCCAGTGGGTGCTTTTAAACTGGTTTTATCCTGGTTTATAGTTGCTTAATTTGCAGGAGAGGCTGCAAATCAGACCAATTTTATTCTAATGAAGTAGATTTGTCCTACTTTATCCAATTTAGGATGTTTTTTAAATGATCTGACTTAAATTAGTGTACTACCTGTGAGCAGACTACCTATGTCAGGTCAAGGAATCAGGAGTCACTGGCAGTGCGGAGCACCAGATTTCTCCAGCACAGCATACAAATGATACAACCGCCGTGCTATTTTTCACATTAAATATAACCCTAATTAGATTCTCCAGGAATTTTTTAATTTGCTGATTGTATGTCCATATTTCAGCCCATGTGACAAGAAAAAAAAAGCTTGTATACAAGGTCAATTGGAAAACACAGTCCCTGCTGCTAACTGGAAATCCTATTTGCACATTCCCTGTTACAGGCAAACCCTCATCATTTAGGGTCCTGGCAATACTGAATGGAAACCTCTTGTTATGAGTCCGTGCTTACAACGTGCTGTTGTCTTACTGGTATCAGAGCACATCCTACCAGTAAGACCGCCTCCAATCTATTCCCTACAAAACCAAAATTAGATTGTACCGCACTTCCCCCTGTAAAATGAGCTTGCAAAGTGTCACTGACAGCCATAACAAATCCTCCCACCACTTGATTAGTATCATCAGAGAGTGAACTGTGATGGGCAGAAGATGAACCGATTAAGTTCAGACAGTTGATGCAAAAAAAAAGGGGGAAGGATCTCGGGGGAGTATGGGACACTCCGGTACCTGTGCCAGAAGGGAGAGCGGGGAAGGACTGGGATGCCCAGCTGGGGACCAAGGACTGGGCAGTGGCCAAGCGCTCCGTGGTCAGCCCAGCAAGGCACCACATCAGCGCACGGGCGGCTCTGGGGGGCAGAAAGGGCACGTCACCCCATCCCACCGCCCCATTTCCAGCCACTGGCGGGGTCCCCCTCCCCCCTGCCTGGCAGCGCAGCGTGAGGCAGGGGAAGAAGCAGACGTCCCCGGATGGGCAACACCGCTCTCCCCACAGATTTCGGGAATCCTTGGCTTTCCCCCTGGGGAGGTGTGTTCTGCTGTGGTTTGGTTTTCTCCTTCATCTCTGTCTCATGCTCATGTAAGTCAGTAACTAGAACATATTTTGACACAAATTTAGAGGATTTGGAGCCTATTTTGACAGGAATTTAAATGCTTCAAGAGAGATTACTCCTTTTTTTGCTGTACTTTGTTTAACAGAAATTCCATCGGTGAAGTAATTTGAGGACTTCCACATCACTAGGACACTTGCCTGAAACAGATTTAAGTCCCCTCAATCCATCAGGGCACGTGCTTCGGCCGCTGGCAGGAGAAGATGGAAGGGACCGGCAGGGAGGGTGGCTGGCAGCAAGCATAGCTGCCGCTCGCCTCTTCCACACTGCCGCCGCTTGAAGATCCGTACTCACAGACTGGAGTGACTGGTGTTAAAAAATAGCTCTCCCAGATGAGGGACCAAACCTGACAGGAGCACAGGAGGGTGGGGGGCCAGTTGCCCCCATTTCCAGCAGCAGAGTGAATTTAGGGAAGCACCTACAAACACAGAAGCAAAGGGGTTTGTGCATGCCAGAGGCAGAAAATATTAGAGGCAGATGACCAAAAGGGAATAAAAAAGTCTTTGTGGGCACATTTTGTGAATAAAGACTATGGTGTAAAGAAATAACTGATCCGTAGGATCAACAGCCCAGCGTGGCCCCTGCTACCAGCAAATTGCCTGACTTTTCAGGGCCACATGGAGCAAAATCTGGAAATCATGGATATAAAACATAAATTGTGCCTATGGACTTCAGCACTAAGATAGATCGTTTCCAACACATGAACATTAACACTGTTTTAATGAAATGTGATGAAATTTCAAGAGGGGCTGAGAGAATGTGATGTTTGCAAGGTCTGTGCCTGATAGCCCACATATAATGAGAAGAAAGAAGAGACAGAACAAATGTGATGCAGACACTTAACATCCCAAGAGATTTGAAAAGTGTCTGTGTCAAGTCACTTGGAAAATCTCATGAAATTAAATATTTCAATGGAGAAAAACATTCTTTTACGAAGTAAAGAGGTGGCGGGAGGGAACAAGTCTCATAGGTAAGAGGGAAATGTGGATTAAGTATTGGAATAGATTGAAATAAGTGAAGAACTACTGTCAGACCATGCTGCATTCTGTTTAAACAAAGAACAGGTGAACGTTACAACATAGATTTATCTGACAACTATAGCTGTAAAACACAGCACACCCCTGGGAAGGGAGAGTGGGAGAAACCTACCTCAGAGATGGAGAGGTTTGTTTTGCAGTGACTGGGGTCAGTGGAAATCTGTCCCCTGGTTTAGGTGGCTTTTCTGCCCCATTGCAGATCTTCACAGGGGAAGCCTTCAGATCAAAGCTCCTGAAAGAGGATCAAAGGTACCCAAAATTACATGAAATAACTCTGCGAACTGATGTGGAAAACTGTGATCACAGGGAAAACATTTGGGTTGAACCCAAACTTCCACGCAACCAGCAGGAAAACTGCTGCTGACTTTGGTAGGACCACTCGTGACTTATGAGAAGCAGGTAACTAATGCTTTTCTGGGCTGGGATTTTAACCACCGGTGAACAGGGTAGTACAAGGACATTTGCTGAAAAGGGCAGAGCAGCCAAGTGAGGAAGCTTGGGAAGTATGGGACCAGCAGTGGGTGAATATAGCAGGACAACAGAGGTGAGCCATAAAGGAAGATGCTAATGGGTGGGAATTGTGAAAAAAGCTCCTAAGGCCATACAGCTTCCTTGTCCATGTCTCTCGTGTACTGGGGAGCCCAGAACTGGACACAGTACTCCAGGTGTGGCCTCACCAGCACTGAGCAGAGCGGTAAGATCTCTTCCCTCGGTGTTCTGGCAGTGTTCTGTATAGCTCTGAAGTAACATCAAAGAGGAGCTCCATACTGTCCTCCCCCATACTCCTTCTGGAGAACGTGACATTTCCTGTGGGTATGAGAAAGGCCTGACCATAAACAGAACTGGAAGAGCTGTGAAAGGCAATTGGATCATAAAAATTTTAAATAGCCTAGGCTTCACAGGTAGAAAAGCAGACAAAGCTAGCTTGTGATCTTATTTCCTTGAATATGTTTCATATTTCACTTTCATTTCCTGGGAAGGAGAGGTACAGACAGACCACATTCATCTATGTCAGGAGAAGGTCCAGCCCTCACTAATATAACAGGAGAGGGCCAAGCCAGAACAAGCACTTTTTGGTGTAATTACTTTGCCTCAGCAATTTTGTTTTATCATAGCTGATGTAAGTGAAGGCGAGTGGAAGGGACCTGAGAGCGCAACATGAAAACAGCATGGCACATGAAAGGCTTCAGCTTTCTCAAAGACAGATCAAGTCTGTCATCTTTATCTGACGCTAATTGGGAGTTTTTTCATTATCACAGCCTAATTCTGCCCTTGGCTACCTGCCCATAAATCTTCCTGACATTTTCCAGTGGGAGGTGGAGGCAGATAATCTGAGGGCAGAATCTGATAGGGGACTGGTAGAAGGACACAGGGGGAGCCCGAAGACCCTCCCTGGGAATTCATCCCCTGCCCTGACCCAGGCACATCTGCTAGCTGCAATGACACCAGCTCACCCTTTCCCCCGGATCTGGGGTGAAGGGAGAGCGTGAGGAGGTTTGCTAGTTTTGAGAGAGATGGGCTTCAGCTTGGATTTCATTTTCATTATTTGCTTGGCAACTTCTGGAGGTGAGCTGGGGAGAGCTTGGTCACTTTACTACCATTGTTTGCCCTGGGATTTCAACTGAGTTTGAAACTGCTTACACTTTTGGATAGTTGCTCTTATTCTTTACATCTACTTTCAAGTGCTGCATTTGAGTTATATACTTGGAAAGGGGCAGCATGTAGTGATCCTGACCGAGAGGCCGCTGTACTTCGAGGAGCTGGTGGTCCACACAGCAGCTAACCCAGGCAGGTGCCTATACAAGCTTCCTATACAAGCTGAAACCAAATCTCTCTTAAAAAAGAGAGTATATCTGAAACAAACAGCATCATATGGTGGAAAAGGTTCACCAACTCAAGCAAAAAATGTGGATACATGGACCAGAAAGGGAATTTTAAAGAAAAGTTATTTTGAGCACAGGATGAGCTTTAGTCTTATTTTAGCATTCCTTTCTCTTGTAAAGATGCAAATGAGCCCACAACCCATAATTTCCACAGCGCAGCTAAAATGTTGCAACACGCAGAGAGGCATTTTATAAATACCTGAAATCCAATAGGGAAATAGTAGTATAATTAAATAAGAACACTCCACTGTGCACGTGGGCTGGCCATGCATCTCTCTCGTTCAGTTTATGAGAGTGTCCACACTGTTGCTCACAGGAGTGCTTTAAAAATCCTGTGTCTAAATTGGAAGCCTGCCAAAAGGAGGCACAAACAGCAGTTTGGGGAAGAAGGAGGCTCCTTCGCCCACCCACCTTTACCTGTTCCTGTGCCTCACAGATTGATCTCTGTACGTACAAGCACAAGTTCTGACAGCGAAAGGATAAGCATCATGCTGCAAAGATGGGTGGCATTGATACAGCGGACAACATGCCATTGCTATTGTTTGTTCACCTCTAATCACTTTTCTAGCCTTCATTTTGTGTAAAATGGCTGATTTCACAGATCAGCTTATCTATTACTACAGGAATTGGGGGACCAATTATTACATTGCTTGCATTGCTTTGCTGTTGTTGTACTGGGCAGGCTGGAGGGCAGAACCAAGTCAGGATGTTACTATCGATATGTGACTATAGTTCACAGGAAGCCCAAAGATGAATCAGGGCCCCCTGACAGGTGAACACAGACCGAAAAGGTGATCCCTGCCTTCAGCTGCAATTTAGCTTCAAGGGTGCTCTCACCTGAGCTCAGCCTGGAGCAGCAGTGAGTGAAGGTTCTTGTTGTCTGGTGATGGAACTGGGGTGGTCTTGGTTTATGTCCCACTTCATCAGTACGCGAATTATCACGACACCTTTTCTGGCTTCCACAGAGGACTCTTCTTAATTCTAAGGAATTAAGTTGGTGTAAGTTTTGTGAGTATCAGGTCCTTCAGAGAGGCAGGGTGACTTCAACCATCCCCTCTTCTGCCTGGCAGCAGCTGTCTGACCCACAAGCAGAAGTATAGGTCAGGAAATCACCATCCACACTGTGGTACTACAAAAGGGGTTCGTTTACCTGGGTGCAAGCCAATAACACACAGAGTCGAGGTATTTTCAAACTAATTCGTTGATGCGCATGAATGGGTGCCTGTCTTAAGACAACACAACTTTGTCTCAAAAATCCTCGTATTTATACACTTAACTAATACTTATTCATTGTTATTTTCCTTAATGATTGGTTCTTTCTTCTTCGCCCTGCATGTAAATTAGTGCACAGACACTGTAGTCTTCTTTCATTGTCTTCTTTTGAGTAGGCGGTATCATTTGAGTAGGTAGTCAATGAGTCAGTGGTCACAATCTCCCCCTGTAGGAATTACCTTTTACCTATTTCTTCTTCTTGGCAGTTCCAAGCGGTTCTTCAAGGTTTATTGACCAGATCACAATCCATTACTTTTTCTGGCATAAGCATTCTACTTATTTACAAAGCCCCATTGTCTAGTAGTTCATTCCTAAACCCTAAATCATGTCTAGTTATCGTTTCCCTATTTTAAATATTAACTGATGGGAGCTGTACACAGGACTTTAGCAGCTCCCTGCTTATTTCAATCATATTATACATATTAATTTATAACAACATCACTCCATGTCATTTACAGTATGTGCTGCCTGCTCCCTGATTTTCAGGTCAAAAGAAATGGGTAAGTAGGGAGTAAGGAAAAACATTGTATTGCAGTGAAAGCAGGAGCTGGGAAGAAGCTGAAAATACTGTTGCAGATCTACAAGAGAGGGAAGGGCAGCAGAAGTGCTGTGGACTGGAAGGTGGGGGGACTTGTCCAGGGCTGGGGGTCAGGGATCCTGCAGTGCATATAGCGTTGGGAAAAGGAGGAGACAACAACAACAACATGGTCCTGAGATGGTTACAGTGGAAGTACAGGGAACACTAGGGAAAAGGAGGTCTCATAGGAATATATATTTTTAAATTAGTCCAAACCCACTTTCTGTTGTATTAAATACAGAAAGTTAATGAGGTAATACCTGTTGCCATTCACTCAGGCTCATTATGCACAGCTTCCTTTTGAGGGTGATTTGTGTCATCTAATCATTTGTGTCACCTAATCATTTGTGTCACATGATTAGATTGGGGCTTATGAGACAAAGGATGTCTTATTTAACATTAGAGCTGACCTTTTATCTGTATTTTGGACACTTTATTATAGTTTGTAATTGATACAAAATTGAAGGTACACTTGGTAAAGAAAACAGTCCAGACCCTGTCTCCAGAGCAGACATTTTGTTCCTGATCCCTTCAGTGTTCCTAATTCAATCTTTTGCTTTTTAAATCTTTCAGATCTAATTAGGTACTAATGCTACCAGCTTAAGGTTACAAATCTGAATCACCAGCACTGCAAGGATAACCAGCAAATGTATTCTGGAATGAGTCTCATGCTTTTGCTTCCTCGAACTCATTTTCATTTATCAATGGGAGACAAAAGGGGAAAAAAACCAAACCAAAGTATACTGTGTCACTGTGCCATGTCTTTTATGGAGACAGGAGCTACTCTTACATTCAGAGCAAGCTTTAACAATAGATATATATTTATACAGAAATAGCTGGTGGGAGCTGTTGATTTTGGTTTTAATGAAAGGCATTCATTTTAAACTTTACTTACTTGTATTAGTAAAAATCACCTTGGCTGAGCCCCAATGCAGTTTTGTTGCTGCTCTCTCTGCAAATCAGTTGCTCAAAGTCTCCTCCTGTTTCAGTTCAGGCTCAAACCCATTGTACGTCACTGTGGAACAGCTTGCTGGAAAGTCACGGATAAAGGTATGGCTGGCACATGAAGTATTGCAGGTCAAATTATTTGTCCTAACCTCAGTTACATGCCATGGAAGTGCTTGGTGTCCCGTTTCTTCTGATGTAAACTTCTGGTATCTATTTCAAAATTGGTTAAGGATGTGACCATCTTTTGGTGTAAATGGTTCAGATGCCTCTTTGTGTTCCCTGAGAACAGACTCACTTCTCACCCCTGTGCAGTTCAGCCTGCGGGGGCTCTCGGTTTTCAGTTGCAGGGATCCCTACTTCATTCCCCAGCACTGGCCAAACCGTGCGCTTTTCCCCCTTATGTCTTTCCTCTCTCGATGGTCCATTTTAATACATATTTTTGAAATACAATCATCTCATTTCGGTTTTTGAACACAACGAGGTTTGCTTCTTTTGTATTCAGGTGTGTACTATTTTTATGCTGTTCACTTTAACAATAAGGAGTAAGAATTAGACTGGCAGAGCTGTAATTTTATGTCATCTTGCCAGAAGTGAATTGTTCATGGACGGCAGCCCTGTGATCTTTAAGCAGCAGTTCACAGCATACCATGCAGTGGCTGTTTAAAACCCTTATCAGGTGCTTAGTCCAAGCGATTTTTAGACCAAACAAATCTGTGCCAAACTTTAGAACGTGGGAGATCAAGAGTCTCACTTCATTTTGACAATTCTTTGGCATTCTGATTTCTCTGCTGACTGGAGTTTGTACACAGATATTCTGGCAGGGGGAAAAAACACAGAGAAAAGGTGCACAGGCAGTGACAGTTCACCATCTCTTCTGATACAAGAATCAGGTGGCAGCAGATGAAAATAGCAGGTGGTAAATAACAGATTCAGAACAAATAAAAGCCGCCTTTAAATTTGGTTGAAGCTGTCTGACATAATCACAAGTTTGGGGGGGGAAGACTGACAGATGACTGCATTAAAAAAAAAAAAAAAAAAAAAAAAAAAAACACCAGACAGATGGTTTTCCCTAGAGAAACAAAGCATGCTTTAAAAAGAAAACAGCAGCTTCCTTAGCGAGATGGATGAGCCCCAGCCAAGACCTCTGCTGCGTCAGGCTGCAGGTTCTGCTGGGGGCTAAGACCTGGCCAGGGTGATGCCCCTGAGCCAGTTCAGCCCTTGCAGAGAGAGTGCTCGGAGCTGGGCTGAGGCACAGAGCGGCGTGAAAGCACCCCAGTGCAGGTGAAACATCAGATGCCGTCGCTTTGCCGCCTGGAGTCAACGTGACTGATGTGGTGACGCTAACGTGTTTTGTGTCACGGCCGCTGCCTTTGAACAGAAGGCTGGGTGATGGGAACAGGGTCACACTTTTTTAAGGAAAAGGTGCATTTTTGTGATCTCGAAGTTGCTAATAAGCAGGCGAACACTGATTGTGCCTCACCATAGTTTAGCAGGGTGCACTCCTCAACAAAATCAAAGTGGTCTTGACATTACCCTTCCCACACACCCATGGGCCACTAGTTCCTGACAGGCTGCAAATCAGCTGGCATAGAGAGCACCTTCGTCTTGTAGGCAGGCCCTTCCCACCTCTGCCTGCAAACAACCATTGAGAATCAGGAGCCCTGTGCTGTAAAGCTTTTCTGAAAGTCCGTGCTTAATTTGTTCAGCTTTTCCTGGAGTTACAGCACTAACTCTGTGATGGTTTAGGACAATTTCTCATACGTGGCTGAGTTGCTCAGTTACTCCGTGGACAAGGATGGATGTTAAAAAGTGCTGGAAATTTTTGATGTTTGTTGGAAATGGCACTGATGGGGAACTTCAGTTTCAGTTGCAACAGAAAGCTGAAGTGCTTTGCAAACAGATATTCTACAGCAGTTTGTTGTAGTACCATAAATAGTAAAGAATCTCAAAATATCAAAAGGGGAGTAAAAAAATAGCAGCTAGCAGCTCAAGCATTGCCACTCTAATACTTGCAAATTCTAAATAAATAAAACAATGCTTCTAATTTTGGATAATCACTGTGCAAGTGACGCCCAATTAGTCTAATAAATTGCCAGCAAAACAACTGAAAGCACCTGTGCAATGATGCATTTGTGTCTCCCTCCCAGACATTTCACTTGCACAGATTTATTAAATCAGGACATAAAGCATGCATAATAATACTTCTTGGAAATCAACTGCTAATTTGCATAGAAAATCAAACAAAGGAATGTTTTTTGTATGCAGTGCAGGGATAAGAAAGGCCTACAGAGTGGTAGAGGGTTGGATAGGTTGTATAATATGAAATTAAAAGAGAGACAGGATGGATTGAAGGAGCTGAATGGACAACTGAGTCTATGAATAAGGCTTAAGGTGGGCTCACAGGCTGTAAGGCCAGCTGAAGTATCAGTATTATGCCACAGGATTGATTTCTGTGAATATGGGGGGGGGGGGGGGAGGTTATGAGCCTAGAAACCTCAAGATAGCAGAAGTTAAAGAGCACTGCTAAAGTAGGGAAACCAAGCAAAGAGAATTTAGAAACTGCAAGACTAAGGTCATCAGAATTTTTCCTGTTTATAATACGTCCTATGGCAGTCCTTCATGATGCGTCCATACACCAGTTTCCCATGGGACCCTTACCAGACAGACCATTTTAGGACTGATCCAGAGTCACGCAGACACAGGCAGTGTCACCTGTCGGCGCTCTCCTTGCTCTGTTACAGGAGCAGGGTGAAGGAGACCACCGTGGTCAGACCATGCTGGATGCTGACCGAAGATGTGCCCTTATCCCGTCCCTCCCGGTGTTCCCCAGAAGTGCCGGGTGGGGTATACAACCTCACTTCTCAGCAGCTGTCAGGAGCTGAGCACTCCTCAGTTCATGGTGCCTGGGGTCTGATTTACAGAAGGACTGAGCACTTTGAAAGACAGGCTAAATCAGGCAGAGCTGCACCAGGTGAACCAAGGGCAATTCTGCTGTTGATTTCAGCAGTGCCAAATTCAGATCAGCTCCTGCATTCCCTTCCAGAGCGGCATTTGAGCAGGAAGCACAGAGGAAGAAGGAAACAAAGAAAAGATGGGCATTTAAAAATACACTGTGGTGGGTTGACCCTGGCTGTGCCCACCAAAGCTGCTCTATCACTCCCCCTCCTCAGCTGGGCAGGGGAGAGAAAATATAATGAAAGGCTCATGAGTTGAGATAAGGGCAGGGAGAGATCACTCACCAATTACCATCATGGGCAAAACAGACCTGACTTAGGGAAATTGGTTGAATTTGTTACCAATCAAATCAGAGTAGGGTAATGAGAAATAAAACCAAATCTTAAAACACCTTCCCTCCACCCCTCCCTTCTTCCCGGGCACAACTTCGCTCCCAATTTTCTCTACCTCCAGCAGCACAGGGGGATGGGGAATGAGGGTTGGCATCAGTTCGTCACAGGTTGTCTCTGCTGCTCCTTCCTCCTCAGGGGCAGGACTCCTCACTCTTCCCCTGCTCCAGCGTGGGGTCCCTCCCATGGGAGACAGTTCTCCATGAACCTCTCCAACATGGGTCCTTCCCACAGGCTGCAGTCCTTCAGGCACAGACTGCTCCAGCATGGGTCCCCCGCAGGGTCACAAGTCCTGCCAGAAAACCTGCTCCAGCAGGGGCTTCCCATGGGGTCACAGCCTCCTTCGGGCATCCCCCTGCTCCGGCGTGGGGTCCTCCCCGGGCTGCAGGTGGAGATCTGCTCCCCCGTGGACCTCCCTGGGCTGCAGGGGGACAGCCTGCCTCACCATGGTCTTCATCACCACTGGCTGCAGGGGAATCTCTGCTCCGGCGCCTGGAGCACCTCCTGCCCTCCTTCTGCACTGACCTGGGGGGCTGCAGGGCTGGTGCTCTCACATCTTCTCACTCCTCTCCCTGGCTGCAATTGCCATTGTGCAGGTTCCACTACACCTTTCTAGAGACAGGACATTTAGCGCACACCTGGAACGGAGCTCTTGATTAGGTTTCCTCCAACAGGCATCCAGCTTAGCAGACCAAGTGCTCCAAAAACCAAGCCATAAACAGACACAAGGATGAGATTTGCTTTAGAGCTGCAGCACTGCGCTAACCCTAAATACTGCTGTGTATGCATCAGAACAACTAGCTCAGACTTATTTAATTTTTAGATGTCTATGCTTGGTAAATCCCAAGCTTAGTAACATAGATCATAAAACCCAATCATATTATTTTAAAAAAAGTCAAACAAAAGTATTTACATAGCTGCAATTATCACAAATCCTTTTGAAACACTGTTTGTTCAACAGATCATAAAGTGTGCAGGGAACAAAGTGAAAGCATAGCAACAGTATTTTTCAGTAGAAATTAATTAGCTACAGGGGATTGCTAATCAAGTTACAGGTTATCATTGTAGAGTAACTTTTCCTACCAATGTCAAAAGCAAACTCCTAATTCAAAGAGTTATAAATAGCATCAGTTTAAGCAGGATTGGAAGGAAAGGCTTTAGGTTGAATGCAGAGCACATTCAAATACAGATTCAATGCAATTTCTCTCTCTGTTTTCTTTTCTTAGATGTAATGGAAATGTGCACAAATTGGTCTCAGCTGTGATGGTAAAGTCTATTTCTCTATATTCACTGCTAATTCTCTGGGGCGATTCTGGCTTTGATTGCAAAAGACCCCTTCATCATTTTCAGCAGGGCCTAGATTTTCTCCTAAGCTTCCCTTTCTAAGAACTAACATTATTGAAACAAAGATTCCTTTAAACACTGCAGGACCAGCATCCTTTGACCGCAAAAAAACTACAAATTCCCTGCTCAAGCTTTTCAAAATATCTGTTAGTAAAGAATATTTACTATCTTACATGGTTGCTCTTGTTTATGAAAACATCAGTGAGAACATGCAGAGCTTTTCTATTCCCACCAGAGATATCAAAAGCATTTGACTTCTCAGATGCTTGGCCTGGTCACTTTGGTTGTGTGTTCCTCAGCTAAAGCTTGTAGGGAAGATGAATACTATATTGTAAAGCCAGAGTAAGGGAAAAAGACAGGTATTTATGAGTGAAACTGATACCCAAGAAAATATAAATATTTTCCCAGGAATTTTGTTTTACCTTTATTGATGCTTACTCCCAGTGACTATAAATGATGAATAATATGATAGACCACTGCATGGAGATAAACAGGGCTTTTAGTCCCAACCACCAAATCATCCATGTAAGCAAAAATAAAAATATCGTTAAATTGCCCCCTATAATGTTGAACAATAATCGTAGATAATACAGACTTCTCAGCTGCTTAGCCCGGTCACTTTGGTTCTGTGTTCCTGGCCTAAAGCTTGTAGGGAAGATGAAGAGTACATTGTAAAGCCAAAGTAAAGGAGAAAGACAGGTATTTATGAGTGAGAAGAAAGGAAACCCAAGTGGTGGACTACGCAAAGGGCTATGAGGGCACTGTAGGAGGTACCTAAGCCTCCAGCAGAAGCAGGAGTGCTCTGGCCAAGCTGGGAAAGGCGGTGGTTGAGTGTTCAGTGACTTACCACCATCTGCTTTGCTTTGAAAATGGATCCTCAGGCAGGTGTCTTGCATGGCCATCACTGCCATAGCATCTGAGCATCTCGCAGTAATAGCTGGCTGTGGCCAGTGTTGCCTGCCAGGCTCCAGAAGTTACCCTTGTGCTGTCTGTCCAAGGGCTGTCCGCCCTAGAAACCTGCTTCCCAACAAAGCAGTGCTCAGCTCTCATATCTAGGCAGGCAATCAAAGGCGGTTTGGGACAACCAGGGTGACTCATGTTATTCTAAGGAACCAGATAAATTTTATAGCCCTGACAGAAGTTCACGCACTGAAAAAGCCCCAAATGTCACATTTTATCACCTATTTCTGCTCTCAAGTAAAGGTATCATTCCAACTCAGTTGCAAAGTTCGGATGCGGAGCCTGAAGTCCTGATTTCTTCTTCGTGCCTTGAATGAGACCGTCTAGTGTTTTCCTTTTGCATTTTATTTTTCTGTTTTCCTTTAATTCTTTTGTCCTTAGGACTTCAAAATATCTTCAAGCACTCTCCTAACAACAATCTCTAAGCAAACAGTGGGGATTATTCATGTCTGACTTGCCAGCCATGCAGGCAGTAGACATCTTCACTCCAAACACCTGAGCTCCTGGAAGACTCCCCAATGTTTTTACCAGCACGTATGACTTGGCACACTGCCACTGTCCACTCACTATGGGTAGCACAGGCTCAGGTTCCTGAAGTACGTTGTCATTTCATGTTTGTTTACTGCATTTTACATGAGCCATCCATTTGTATAAAGCCTGTTTGAACGAGAAGGAGAAGGGAAATTTTGTAAATCCTGATTAATTCAGTGTTTTGGTTTAGATTGTGATTCAACAAACAGCTCCAACCAGGAGTGCAGAAGTGAAATACAGCACAGAGGGAAGAAGTAGCAGTCAGGTGATAATATGGAAAAAAACAGGAAACACTCAAGACGCCTTTGCCCAAAAAGCCAGTGCCTTGTGAAGCGAGACCCCTAACACAACTGTTCCTAAATTCCCAGCTAGATCAGTGGGTCTAAGAAAAGGTATTACCTCTCCCTCCAAATCTTGTTGCTGTTACTTGGAAATGAATAGTGCTAGTCCTTGTTAAAATATTTCTTAAAATCTTTGAAAATCATGTTAAAACAAGAATCCTGAAGACAAACTTCTTCTCTGCTATAAAAGATCTGTCAGGACTATTTTATTTTAAAATAATATGGATGTGTTCTGCCACCTCCAAAGCTTTTCACAAGCTTTTTTTCAGAGCATAAAATAACTCAGACCAATGTTGCCAGCTTTTAGCTGTGAGCAGTTCAGTCTGCCCCTTCTCCCTTCTGCTGCCCCAGTGGGGACTGCTCCCTTCCACCACACCAACACAAGGACACTGCTGGCCCCAGAACAACCATGCAAAGAAGTCAGACTGCACAGTTAGTTTATTGAGATGGTCCCTTAGGATGAGACTTGCTTTTAAAGGCAGGAGCTGCGCTATCCTGAATCCATACCACCACTTTCCTAGCCTTCATAACCCAAATTTAGCCAGAAAAATTAAACTGCTGCTTGAAAAATCAACATCCATTTATATATTTCTTGCCACTCTGCAGTTGCTTAAGACATCTTGAATGTTCAAGACAATTGAATGCCTTATCCATACCACAGAAGTTTAGCTCATTGACTCCTAATACACTTTTGAGGTATGGATTATATTTGAGGAATGGTACATGTTTCTGAAAATCAGATAGGATTTGATTTGAGCTTACACTTCCAGCTGAGATAATGAGTACAGGAAGGTGCAGCAGCAGGGTGGGACAGAGAGAGGACAGCTTGGAGCAGACTGGGACACGTACCTGAAGTCACAAGAGGCAAAGGTGGAACAGGGAAACCTGTACCTGGAAGTGCTCATTTACAGCAACAAACGTGGTTGCGGATGGGTGAGATAAAAGAAGCCCTGGGAGGATGCCAGCTTCTAGATGAGGATGAAGAGGGGTGGTTGGCATGGTAAGACAAGCACAATACAGAAACCTTAAGAGTATAGCAGGAAAGAGAGCACTGGGTGGGGAAGGAGCAAGGGGCAAGAGACAAAAAGGAACATACACCCAAAGTGCAAGGTTGTGTGTCCAACACACCAAGGAGGTCGGGACCAAAAGGGCAGTGTGTCACATTACATGCCAGACAAAACTACCTAATTAAACACTTCCCAAACATACAAGTGTGCCTACCTACAAACTGGTTTAATTAAACTGGTGCAAAACTTGGGAGGAAATTATTGTAATGATGTTGGACTACTTATAGGTATTTGTTTGTTCCAAAATAATATGGAAATGTCCATATGCAAAGTTTCACCAAATTCAAGCCAAGGTCTATGCATTATCTGTAACTAACGTGATTATTTTAAATGGATTTTTCTTAAAACTGACTTACTTTTTGAATTGTTTTTTCTCTCTACATAAACCCCAGTTTCAGCTAGAGCTATTGATTTCAGGAGCAGTCAGCCAGAGAGTAGAGCTGCCTACAGTCAGAGCTGTGGAAACAGAAAATTTTGAGTCTGCCCCAGAACACACCTTAGCTTTTAACCCAGACTTGTTTGATTTCTTTTCTCACCAAAATAAAAATGTGGGGCCAAGGAATGTTTCCAGTTTTTCAAAGACAGAATAACGGAAAGCGAAGCAAAAGCCAGGCATGCTTCACAAAACCAGGACAGTAGCCCATGCACTTTTTTGTGTGATAACTTAAGGTTAATGTGCTTACCCAGCATCAGCTCCCTGCTCCTGCCGTGCAGATCCCTGTTGGAGGGTGGGTGTTCCAGTGATGCCCTCTGGACTCCATGTCCTCAGTCTAAGCATTGTAAGCACTTTTCATTGCTTGCCTCACGCTTTCTCTGGTTCAGCTCCTGCTCAGCTATTTTGCAAGAATTGGGACAGCACTGGTTGGACAGACTGAGTCTGTACCTGTGGGACGGCAAGTCCTCATTCTGCATCAGAATCCCATGACTACAAGAAAGGAATGAACCCCCACCTCCAGCATACTCAGGGAATTCAGTAGTAACTACAAGCTTGACTGAAGTCCTGGGTCTAGCTTCAAAAATAAAACTCAGAGCACGCGTTATATTCAGGTCAAATATTAAGATGTCCTTAACTGCAGTTTTGGTGAATAAACTATTTCCCAAGAGCAGGGAAAAAAAGAGATTCCTTTCCTGAGCTTTCGAACACTAACATGATGAAACGAAAACAGACTCCGGAGCCTCCTCCCGACAGGTGTGCTAAATGTCACCAAGGTAAATTAGCCCAGCACTGCATCTAGTCCAAATCACCCCACTTGAAGTCAGAATACGTCCTGCCTGCACCGCTCTGCACCAGGACCGGAGTCGGCAGCACGAGGGCATGCGGCAAAGCGCGAAGCTTTGGGCTGAGGTGGGTGGAGGAGGATTGCCTGCGAGCCTCTGCCAGGCACAGCTCTCCTCCCTCCCTTCCCAGGGGCAGCACAGCCGGGGCAGGCTGCGTCCCTCTCCGCTGCCGGAGCAGACGTCCTTGTCCCGGGGAATGGTTTGCTGAGGGTGAAGTTTGCAAACTGCAGCTGGGTGGAAAAGTTTCAGCTCAGTGCCGCGGGTGAGAACTTGAAGGGACTTTCATACAACGCTTCAGTATCACATGCGAAAGGAACAATCTTCTCTTTTATCTGTTTCAAGCACCTCCGCTGAGGTACAGTATGACCTTCTGGTTGCAGCCCTATTACACAGTACCTACACATTTGCGGAGATGCTCGCCCTCAGCTGCTTGTGGGCAAAACTTCTCTGTCCCTTCCTGGTGCCACTCCAGCATGTCCTTAACATCAGGAAGAGCAATGTGAGAGCTGACGAACGGCTGTGGGGGCGAAATCTGTTGCCAGGGTCCTTTGTTGTTCACACACAGATAATCGTTTTGAAAATGGGCAGTAGTCACACTGTTAGTCTATAGGGCAAGTGGAGCAAAGCCATGAGAACAGAAAGACCTAACATTAAAAAAAAAAAGGAAAGAAAAAACCCTACAGTACACATGTGAGTGTCTTTACCTCAAACAGATTTATGTAGTCAATTCCTAGAAGTGCCTGGCTCATAGAAGCACCTAGATTTTTTTACATTATCCCAGAGGACAGGTGAACACAAAATCCATCTTCAGTTCTTCATGCTATGGGCCAAGTTCTTAATTACATTAATGCCATCCAATTAAGTTCTCTGGGCTCTTCACAAAAGAATCCTAGGCTGATGTGGCCCAGCACCTCATGGCTGCAAGGCCAGAGTCTGTCTTTTGAGAATTTGTTTCTTTTGCAGAAATCACCACATTTACTGATGCAAAGCCTCAGGAGCCAAGTCGAACAAAGCGCAGAAGCATGTGCGATGTTCTTCATGCATCAGGATTTAGTTCAAGCAATGGCCTTGCCTTTACACATTACTACCAGCTGATTTCTTTATCACCTTGGGTAGGCAAGGTTTGTTCTTTATCTTTGCACTCCAGCTCTCTGCACGTTATTCTTCAGCAAACATTTAAATTCACCATAAATCCCCAAGAAACCTTTTTTTTCCCTGTCAGTAGACCCCTTTGCTTAGCTGCAGCTTACTCTGCCTCTGTGCCATCATTTACTCAGGTTTCAATTTTTTTTTCCAGTGTTCCTAGACTTAATTTGAAACTATTGCAGGAGACGGCAAAAATGAGTTTAGAGAAATAATTTTTTTCCGCCAGCTCTCATTCCACTATTTCCTCTCCCATCAATTCTCCAGCCTACTTTATTCCTTTTCTTCCTAAAAGGCTTTTCTGCATTATGATCCCTAAATTGTTCATATTCCTGTTTAGGCCATAGCGTTCTCATTGCAAGCAACAACAGTTTATGTTTTACGCTTCAGGCATTTCTCAGAGATAAACCATTGTGCAAATTCTCTGCTAGAGTAACGCTGTGGAAGTCAGTGAGACTCTGCCAATTCTTGCCAGCAACCCCTTTGACCTGGTATTTCTAACACTTCATCAACACTAAATCTATTTTGATATAACTTGCATTTTTAAAGCATATAAGATTTTCTTATTTATTATGACTATTTAAAACCCTGGGTTCTTCAATTTGGACAACATCAATAAGCAATTTGACACGCCAGAGAAATTAATAACACTCACCACTGAGCTCCATTGTCAGGCCACAGACCTCCTGATCTCGACAGATTGCTTGGCGCAGCCTCAATATCCATTATTTATCTGGAGATAATATCTTTTTTGCTCAGTATGATGGAATTCTCAGAAATAATTCAACTGGAAGGAAAGTTACCTTGTCAAAAAGTCAGCATCTTAACAGTTGAAAAGAAAATTTGTGAGATAAGAACTATTGGATAGGAAGAAAGGGTATTTGAAGTAGTAATATTCCTCTGGAATAAGTCAGAGACTCGGACCACTAATATGAAGCAAAACATTTATCAGCTGTGCTTATCCTGGGACGGTTTGGTAAGGTACTAAATTGTACTAACTTTCATTGCAGCTAAAAACATGATCACATGTCTGTTTCCAAAACAATGAGAAAAGTTTATCCTCATCTACTCTGCTTCCAAGGAGTGCTTAATTGTTTGCTTAGCCATTTCTATGCAAATGAGCTAAGTGTTTTAATAAACATCAGGACAGAAATGCTTTATTACTGATTGCATTACAAGTATATTACCACTGTCAAGCTTTGCACACACAGCCACATCAATTAATCTTCCAATTTTTTTCTACTCATCCTAAGCAAATTCCTGCTTTGTGGCAAAACAAAATTAATGGCCCAAATGGAGCATAAATAACCTCCTGTTTCAGTGGTAACAGATACTATTTAGCAGGGGATCCTTTCAAGTAGTCACTAATGGCATTCTACAGTATGTTCCTTTACATAACTTACAAGATTAAGAAAAACAGTTCTATGCTCACTAGTTAAATGATCAAAATTAAGTATTCATATAAGCCAGATACTTACCAAAATCTGGCAGCTCAGCCAACCCTGCAGAAAAAAAGTGAGTCACTAACAACCCATGGCGGTTGATCGCATATCACTGGCACTGATGTTGCTGTAATATCTGCTCAAGAATAGATGGTTGCTCTATTTGCACCCAGAAACTACAACTGTATCTCCAGAAATGTGGTATGACTTTTTTAAAAGCCAAGCACTAACCTTTTAATAGGGTTACTGTAGTATAAAAAGACAGACAGAAACTGAATATATAAGATCAGAAGCTAAGAAACTCACCAGATCTTGCTTTACATGCCCAGCTCTAAGCACCAACACTTTGCCTGGGACTGAAGAGGAGAGGTCACATCTGGACACTACCTGTCCTGCAGAACAGGCACACACAATTCACTAAAATCCCCCATCCCTGGTGAGAACTCCCACAGACCATGCATACTGAGCTAAGTGTAAAATTCAAGATGTTTATGCTGTGACAAGCCCCAGCCTTTTTGGGGGGGACAGGGTTTTATTAATCTTTTCAATAATCTGGAGGATATGATCACCCCAGGATTAAAAAGATTCATGAAAGCTATTCCTGACTCACCGCTGACACATGGGGCAGTCTTGAAAAATATTGTAAATTACCTCTATGCACAGAGTATTCTTTTGAAAAGCAGCCCTTTTCCTGTTGCATAGTGTCTCAGTGTTTGATATCCACTGATGTCTTCTACTAAATGCCTCTGTCAACATGGTGGTCCAGGGTTTTACTGGTGGAAAGCAGACAGCATTTTCTAGACCGGTCTTCACAAGTTACATGAAAGCAGCAGTGGCAGCTCATAAACCCAGTCACAGAGGACACTGATGACTTACCTCCAGCCCGTCCCCTTCCACCCCTCTGAAAATGGTAGCAGCTCCTCAGAGACAAAGTTTGCAGGCCAGATGCAGCCATCCCCAGGCCAGTGGCATACAGACATATAGGACTCCTACGCTGAAGTAGTGATAGGTTAAGCATGGCGTTGAATTGAAGCTTGCAGCTTCTTAACTACTGACAGACAACCCTGCTTAGATGCTGAAGGGCTTGAGTACGAGGGGAGAGAGGAAGGCCAGGAGTAGCAAATGCTTTTCATCTTTCACAGCCAAAGACAGAAAATGCAATTTGGATTAATATGTTTTAAGGAACACTCATTTGCAAGACTGAAATGACTTTGGGAGGTCATTTCTGCTTCCAAGATACTGATTCCTTCAGAAAAATACCTGGACATTTGGAGTAGTTAACATCTACAAAAAACATGGCTCGTGCAATGCGGTGACTGAATCAAGCACTCAAGCTCTCTGTGCAAGATTCCCTTTATTTCACAAAAGAATCAAACTTGTATATGTTTCAACAAAGATCTAGAAAGAACTAACAGCATACAGCCAATACTACCAACACAGGAGCGCATATCTGACTCAGCTGGGATGTTTGCAGTCCTCAGAACAGTTAAAGATAAAAACTTTCCCTACACATACTCGTGACTGTCTTCAGCCACATCTTCCCAGGCCTACACAAGGCCGTCCTCCAACCTGACCTTGTAAAACTAGTTCTTCAAGGCTTGGCAAACATGCAGCACAACAAATTCTAACGGTCACTCTTGAAAACAAACGCCAGGTGTTCTGAGCTGCTCCCACATCACAATATAAACAGTTTACAACTATTTACTAGTACTTTTGAATTATTAGTCATCTTCCAATAGCCCAACACAAGGACTGATTTCACATTTGACTTCTTAGATATGAAAGACCTACATAAAATTGACTCAATGATGAAGAAAGACAACAAAAAATGTAAAAACGCTTGGGCCCAGTTTCTGCTCTGTGTCAACATTGCTTACCAGCAAGAGACAGCATTGTTCTGGATTGAGCCCAGCACTTGAAGCAAAAAAAATACTTCAAATAAAATGTGTTCCCACCTTTAACAAATATGTATCTACAGCCATGCTGAACTTTGCCAAGGGCTTCCCTTGGTGAAATATTGATTTTTTCATTCCATCTTCCAGCAGCAGCAGGGATCTCTAAATCCCACAGCACTCTGAGAACAAGACTTCTGGAGTTAATGTCACAATATCACCTCCTTGCAGTATGGTAATTTACCCAGAGAAAGAACTTTCTCCTTTCCTTTCTTGACGTGTACTAATTTGTTTTTCCTACTTTGCTGAAATCAACATTTTTTTTGCCACTCATATATGCAGAGCTTAGAACAATATTATTATTTACATACTAATATTTGCATGCTGGGTAGCCCTTCACTTAAAAGTATTTCAGAAAGATGCCATTCTTCATAAACCTGTACAAATTATATTATGTTTAGGCCAGTGTGTCCAAACACAACTTAATACTGGTTTTTTTCCCCTGGTTCTTTGTAAGGCTGATTCTGTTGGGCTGAAAGCTTCTTCCTCCTGCGGTTAGTCTTTCCACAATCACTTTTATTCCCTTTTTTCTTGATCCAAACCCAAGGAATATGTGATGAAACTGCTTGGCAGCAAACTGAAAGCCCATAAAGGATCATGTGGTTTCACATAAGGGAGCATCCCATAGTGCAAGACAAGACTGGGGCTGAGAACTGAACTCAAGTCTTCTGGGTGACTTCATGGTCTTCCTAAGCCCTCAACTACGTTCCTAAGATGAACAAGTTTCTGTCAAAAGAAAGCTCCAGTCCTGAACAGCAATCCTGTCACAGGGACCCAACAAAAGGGGAGAAGTATGAGAAGCTGAGGAGAAAGCCAGCACCGGTAGGAGAAAACAAAGGAGGGACAGAAGGACAAGGGGGAGGAAGGAGGCGGCAGCACACAGGAAAAGCGCCAAAAACAAACAGAAAGGAGAGAGTTTTATTTCCAAGAAAAGTGATCAAGCACAAAACCAAAGGGAGAACACGGAGGGCAGGTGAAAGCAAAATTGCAGATTAAGAGGCTTGTGAAACAAAAGGCTTCAAAGGCAGCTGGTAGCCATGGGGCGGGGGGAACAACTTCCAGGCACCCCTCTCTCACTCCCGGGTCAGCATAATCTGCAAATGTTAAAGTTTGTTTCTTAATTACCAAGTGTTTTTTGCCTTGGAGGTTTTATTTTTTCCTAGAATTGAAAGATTACTGCCTCAACAATTTTATTTCAGTATGGTTCCTACTTAATTAGACACACACAGGTGCACACGTGTGAAACGATGTGCCAGCAAAAGGGAGAAAAAACAACCTAAATTATTCATTTACCCACGGGGACGGGGACGGGGACGGGGGGATTACTTATTTTTAATCCCTTTTCTTGGAAGTAGTGAGAAAGATCCTGACTCACACACCTTCCTCCCTGGGGATGCCCTGTTGGCTCTCAGATTTCCTGGAGCCAGAAGGAGCTGGCGGAGCAGGCTGAACTGGATGGCACGGTGTTTGTGGATTACTGCACATGCTAACCAAGCCTGTCCTCCGAAGTCGGCTGGGAATTTGCAACTTGGCTATCTGCACATGTGCAGATGAACCAGAAAAAAAAAAAGGAAGCAGACAGGGATTTTCATGCAGAGTGTACTTTCACAAAGTGCAAAGCCATTTAATGTGACTGTCATTCTAAGAATATCTTCCAGAGTCACTATTTAGTATAAAACATGTAATGTCTTTTTGCAGCCAAATTAATGAACACGCTCCCTGCCTTGAAGGGTTTGCAATCTGAATTGACCACATGTAGTGTAGATGGAGAATTAGATACAATATGACATAAATTAGTGAGAACTGAATCTTAACAATATGTATTATTTTTTGTGACTTTCAGACTCCACTGAAATTTGTAAAGTATAACACTGGGAGAATTGAAACCCCTTGCTTCAGGTCAGTAAACAACAATAACAAACACACATGAGTCAAATTGCAAAGGATTAGTATTTTTCATGGAATTCCTCTAGAGACCCTAGTAAGGGCTAGCAAGTTGGCCAAGCATGATTTCCCCTTCATAAATCCATGCTGACTTCTCCCAGTCACCTTCTTGTCCCTAGTATGTCTGGAAATGGTTTCCAGAAATTAATTGCTCCACCACCTTCCCAAGGGTCGATGTGAGGCTGACCAGCCTATAGTTCCCCTGGGTCCTCCTTCTTGCCCTTATTTGCTTTCTTCCAGACCTCAGAAAATTCCCCAGGTCACCATTATCTTTCAAACATAATCGAGAGTGGCCTTGCAAAGACATCAGTCAGGTCCCTCTGCACCTATGGATATATTCCATTGAGCCCCATGAAGTTACGTATTCCCTAGCTTGATATTCCTCCACCAAGGACAGGCCTTGCTCCAGACTTTCTCTCATGTCTCAGGGACTTGGAAAGCCTGAAGGTCAGTCTTATCAGCAAAGACCTAGGTGAAGAAGGTATTCGGTACTTTGACCTTTTCCATGCCCTCTGTCACCAGGTTCCCTGCCCTATTCAGCAGCTGTCCCACATTTTCCCTAATCTTCCTTTTGCTGCAGATGTACCTGTAGAACCTTTCTTGATGCCCTTTACATGCCTTTCCAGATTCAACTAGAGATGGACTTTGTTTTTTCTAAGCCCGACCTTTCATGATACATTCCTCCTGCCTCCCCTGCCCCTGGTTCCACCTCTTGTATGCTTCCTTTTTATGTTTGAGTTTTTTCAGGAGCTCCTTGTTCATCCATGCACACCTCCTGTCTTTTTGGCTTGATTGCCTGCGCTCTGGGGTGGACCATTCTTGAGTTTAAAGGAGGTGATCTTTGAAAAGCAACCAGTTTTCCTGAACCTCTCTTCTCTCCCAGGCTGTATCCCATGGGATTTGTCCAAGCAGATCCATGAATAGGCCACAGACTGTGCTCCTGACATCCAGGGCTGTGATCTTCCTAGTTGCTTTGCTCCTTCCTCTCAGGATCCTGAACTCCACCATCTCATGGTCACGGCAGTCAAGGCCTTCCCCAGTATCCACTTGGTCATGACTGTCACAGAAAGGAATTAATTTTGCCTTCTTCAGGTTGCCAACCCAGGCTGAGCTCAGTGACTTGCTTTAACTATATTGGAGCCCAAACTCTTTGTGCTTCAGTAAGAAGTTTCAATACAGGAATACTTTAGAATTGCGTATCTCCGTTGTTATTTGCACCCATGCAGCACTCCTTTTCTGTGCTAACAGACACTGCTGTTTAGATCACCAGGTGCTACAAGCATGAGCTGACTCACATTTGTGACTGATCTGCATCTCCTGGGTGAAACAGAAAGAGTCGTCACCTCCTCAAGCATTTTTAAGAGTTCCTAGAAATACGCAGACACGGTTTTCTTCAAGCATTAAGGAAATATTCTGCCTTTGAAGACAGCAGTGATCACAGCCAAAACCTGAAATAATGTTTACACCTGAGAAAAAACATGAGGTATGCATTTTCAAAGCACTGATTTCTCAACATCTAATTCTTACATCTCTGTACTCTCGAGTATACATTATAGCAAAAAGCTTTTGTGGCTTGGTACTATGTGTTCTGTCACAGCTCACTCAGAAGGCCCATCATAGGGACATCCCTTCCTAAATTCAGACGTAGTAATAGCCTGCAGTAAGTAAAATGGGCTCAAAACAACTCCAAATTTCACTCCATTGCCCTAGACTTTGGCAGGCCTTTCCAGCAGATAAGGCTAAAGGAATAGTTATATAAGGAGGCAAAAAACTCAAGATGTATAAAGGCTGGAAAAAATAGACAAAGTGGTAAAGCAATGTCCTTTCTCAACCACCATTACCACAATGTTTCTGTAGATTCCTCATTGCTCTGGAAAATACCTGCCTTGTTATATACAGTAATGTATTTTATAAAGAGAAAAGCAGAATGTTCCCATAGGCTATACACCTTGTGGTCTTCTGACAAATCCACCTACAAAAATACCAGTAATAGTACCTTACCTGTGGCAGTGTGATCACCTTTCCATGGTCATACATATGAAATGAACATTCCCAGACACTGCAAAGTATGGTGAAGTGCAGGCGTATACATGCAACAAATACGGATCATAGAGAGCTATCTGAAATCATGAGCGAATCACACTCTCTCTCTCTCGTTGTTCTTGCTTTGAAGTACAATTCAATACCAAAAACTGTCTTGAACAACCTACAGTAGATTTTTTTTGTGCTTAGAGATATGCAGGGGAATAATTCTCTCTTCAGTAGTTCCAACATATTTTCCCAAATTCTTTTAACAACTTTTTCTAATATGAAATACCTGCTATCACGATCATTCTTATTTGCTTACAAAAAGAACAGCTAGTACTTTGAGAATGGTATTTTAAACAAGCCTTTCTTAAGCTGAGTGAAGAAGTTTTTACCTTGCACAAAGGCTTACGGTGTGCAAGGGAGGGTTTGCTTGGACCGGCTGGAGCACAGACAGTGAAGGGGTCCAGTGAGGGACCTCTGCCAGATCAATGTGATCTCAGTGAGTGCTGGAGAGCAAATACTGAGATAGCTTCACAGCAATCCAGTGCCCTGGGATATTGGGAGCCTCATGCCCCTAAAACAGAAACCCCTTCCTCCTGAGCTAGAGTTAAATCTTTGGAAAAGATTTATGAGATCTGCGCGGCTCAAAGAGAGCAGAAAGGAATCATTTTTCTCCAACTGAATGAACTTCCTTGGCTGTTTCATGGAAGCATAATGTTTCAAAATTTTATGATTAAGTTTTGTAACACAAGTTCTTGGAGATATATAAAGATTCTGGGGGGGTTTACAGCAATTTTAGTCATTCAGCTGACTGCAGGAAACATTGAAAATATGTAGAAAATAATGTGATGAGCAAAGAGATGATCTGTATTCTGCTCAGCTAAAAAGAATGCGTTCCAAGTAGGGCAAAACTGCCCTTGCTGGGACTCATGCCAATAAATTACAGAGAAGATCTGCTATATATGAGGAGGCATCTTTTGGTTTATATCATTTTCAGTTGTGAAATGTTGCTCTTCTTGAAAGGAATTTCTTCTAATATGGCAGTGATGCTTGTCTTTATGGGGAAGTATGTCCATGGCAACTCAAAAACTTTAAACACAAAGGGCCAGATCTATTACAGATATAATTTTAATGACAATGTGAGATTTGGATATTTAGCATTACCAGATTCCTGCTTTTCCTGAAGCATGAGTATAGGATAGAAGCAATTGTGAGTGGCGTATCAGTTCAAAGCAGTGCTCAGTAAATGGCATCCTGCAAAGCAACTGTTACAGTAATTCACTATCAGATGACAAAAAGCCCATTGAAAGAACTTTCTATCCCTCCTGACTGATGTGATTTCTTTAAATTTAAAAAAAAAAAAAGGCAGACAGAGAGAGGGGGATGTTTTCTAATCACAGAATTGCTTTATGTTCCAACTGCAGCTTCACATCAGTTGGCAATTTGAAACTCTAGACGTGTTATTTCATTTCACTGCAGGGCACAACAGAATTCAGATACTTTTGACTATGAACAAACTGGTAAAGTTCTCTGGCTGTTAATGCAGAAGAAAGAAAACCTCTGTGCAGGCACTACCTATTTGTTGGCAAAGGATAAACAAAACTAATTGATTTTGTACTCCAAACCTTACTAATTATTTTAGACTGACACAAGTAGATCTTTTCATGAGCTTTTTATATATCACTTTAAAGGCTTTATTGTTGGTTTGCATGAATTTTGAAAAACTAAAGCAAATAATTACTTAACTGAAAAAAAAAATCCAAAGTTTATATGTTTTAAAACCTTCCAGGACATTAAAAAACTAATGTGATATTTGTAAGAAGCCTGATCTAAAGCCCACTGAAGTCAGTATGAGTCTTTCCATCTAATGCAGTGAGCTGGGATCAGGTCCTTGGTGTAAAAACATAGCATTCAGAAGGAAGATGATCAATACTGTACTAGCCTGATCTAGGAAAATTGATCTATAATTTCCAGTATGTTTTACTGATAGTGAGAAGTCATCTGAGATTCATCTCTTTGCTACACCACTTAAAATTATCTATGTTGTAAATCCTCAGGCTTATACCTGAATACATCAAGCAGCCACAAATTCTACTCATCTTCCAGGCATTCAAGCAAATTAATCCTTGCCTGGCCATTTTGTATTTTAGTGTTTTGCTGCTTTTTGCAGGATAGGAACAGATTAACTTTTCTGAAGTCAATGCCTCAGTTCCTCATTGTTCTCTTCAGTCCTTTCTGCACACGAACTAGCCACAACCTACTTCCTTGCCACTGCTCAAAAATTGGGGTTTATTGCACCACCTCCTGTCTGTGACCTCCAACACACTGCTCAGTATCCTGAGATAGCCAAATCATCAGGAACAGCTGGAAGCTGTAGAGAAAGTGTCATGACTTCTGGTGGTATACTGGAATTTCTAACACAAAAATGGTATTTTGCATCACTTGCACACCTAGAAGTTCATGAGGTTTTGAGTACATCATGCGTATGAATACAGGATGATGTCTCATCCATTTATCTAGGTTACATGGAGCTGGATAATGCTTTTCCTGGAGCTCCAAGCACAGCACCCCATCCTTCCACAATTCCTTTCTTCAGAAAGAGTGGAGTGGAGAGGGTCTAGTAACTCAAGGGTAAAAAATAGATTAACATTGAGATCCTCTAAATACAATCCTTTATAAAGGACTTGAAACTATAGAGACCCTGCAGCAGCTCAGTGTAGCCCCCCAGTGTGCTCTGTGGCTACAAGACCTTGTCATGACAGTGTCCTTCACCGTGCAAAATCATTCTCGGGAACTGCTGAGCTTTCTAATACTGCAATCTTCCCAGCTCTGTCAAACGGTGGAGTCTTCTTCTGCCCTCTGTGCTTGGGATATGCTGACAAGAAGTCAGGTTAAAACTGTGCGTGTGCATGTGTATGTGTATCCTTCCAAATTTGCATGGTCCCTGATGCCTCTTGCAGCCTCCAGCCTGTGAGAGTGATTTGATTCGTGCTTTGAATATCAAAAGACCCTTCTGCCTCTTCCTGCATATTTCCCTAAGAAATGAACACTCAGGCTGCAACTGCGAAACGTTCATGTGCCACATATGCACATTCTTCCCTCTGCTAAGAGTATGTTTAACTAGGCAGATGTGATGACTTCTGCCTGTGTGGAAACAAGAGAGACATCTGATCTGCAGTCACCTTGTCTTCTCTGCACGGCGCAGGTTCCCGGGGTACGCAACAGAGGGTATCACCAGAAGCTGAATGCACGTCAGGGAGCAGCAAGAGCAGGGTTGCTCCCCCGGGGCTGGGAGCTGCTGGGGACCCCAGGGTGGGTAGGGCAGAGCCCCCACCAGCCGGGGTCCATCCCACAGCACCTGAGTGAGGTGAGCAGGACAGACCCTGAGACGGCGGCCAGCCCAACCAAGAGCGCAGATCATAAAGCGATATTATGGTGATGAGGCAGGTCCAAGATCAAACTGGGAAGTCAGTCTGCAGGTCAGTGTTAGGATCAGGACCGGTGACCACCAGGCAGGGCCATAGTGATGAGGCAAGTCCAAGGTCAAGCCAGGAAATCAGTCTGTGGGTTCAGGTTGGCATCGAGGAGCAGCATGGCTATGGGCCCGCCATTTATACACATCGATGAGATCCCCGAGCCTTCTCTTCTCCAGGCTGAACAGTACCAGCTGTCTCAGCCTTTCTTCATCTGTGAGGTGCTCCAGTCCCTTCATCATCTTCATGGCCCTTCATTGGACCCTCTCCAGTTGTCCATGTCTCTCATACTGGGGAGCCCAGGACTGGACACAGCACTCCAGGTATGGCCTCACCAGTGCTGAGTAGAGGTTACCAGTGACAGCAGTGAAAACTGGCCATGTGGCTGGAATGCAGCTTTCTTTGAACTTTGACCTGGGTTACATGACTCAGTTCAGCACCTTTGGATTGTCTATTACAATATAATTACAATATTACAGAATGCCCATGTGCATTGCACAATGGAGTGTCCCAAGCTTTGGCATGCCCTCAGCTTGTCCTACTGACATGCTCCTTCTTGCTGTCCTGACAAGTCTACTTTGAACACTAGGGCTTTCATCTCAGTTCTCCTATTTGCCTTAAGCTGAAAACACTAATGGTTTATTGTTGCTGACTCCAGAGCTGAAGAACTTTTCCTGTAGTGTGTCTGGTTGAGTTATTGTTATAGCAATTTGTTAAGCATGGGCTTTTACCTATGAAATGATGCACTGCTAGAATAGTTCTATTGTTTTTCAATTTTAATTGTTTGAATTTTCTTCAAACTTCTGAACATTTTACCTGTATTATGAGCTAAATGCAAACATCCTGCTCTCAGAAAAGTTGTTTGCTAAAAATGTGGATGGATGTTCAAACAGCAAGTTCATATTGTTCGATAGTATTATCAAAGGTTTTGAATGTTATTTCTGTAAATACCATTTTAATCAAGTAGTGGGAAGAGTGTTGTTAAAAGAGACTGGGGAATTCAGAATGAGCCCTGCAGATGTCCATAAACTGTATGTGCTTTTAGATGAATGGTCTTCACACGGCAAAACTGGAAGGACCCAATCTCTGGCACTTAATCCCCAAAAATGCAGTCACGTACTTGTTCTTCAAAAAATGAGAGCATGCAGATACTAAAATAAAAAGGCTCTGAAGTCAGAGTAAGTTGCGTGAACACACAACTGAACGTCCTCTCTAGAAAAGTGGCCTTGTCCCTCCGAGACATCCAGTAGCTCAAAGCAACAACAGCAGATCCCAGTTTTCTTGGAAGTAGCTGGGAAGTAACAGGCTAGGAAACCATTAAACTGGGCAAATATCAAGGGAAATGTTGTGTTTGCCCGTTCATTTAGCCACCATATCTTACAAATATACTATCTTTTCACCTCCTCCCTTTTTTTTTGGTTTGATTTTCCATGAATACTGTTTAAATTTGTCTTTTCTTTTTGCTGTTTACCAAATGATCCATATTTCCTTGTTTTTCTAAAGAGATCTTCTGCGTTTTTAAGTGGTATGGTTGCAGACAAAAATACTAGCTGAGTTTATTGCATGCTTTACTGTTACAAGTTATAAACATACATCATACCATCTTCCTGGACAGAGAGCACCAAAGCCTCTCCAGGCGCAGCTGCTGTTACAGATGTGGTTATACTAGAACAGTGCTGCCCTCTTTGCAAAAAGGCGTGCCTAGAATAAACTAAACAGCACCAGAGTACCTTTGAACTACAGTCATTGCAAGCGCTTTCCTTCACTCGTTACACCAGCAAACCTGCAATGACACTGGACTCTGAGCAGGCTTGGCCCGTGCGGGATCAAATTCATTGACTTTTCCAGCAACACTAGGCTCTAACCACTGTAACCTTTCTGTGATATCATGGTTCAGGATCGGCAGGCAGAGATGGAGGTGTAACTAAGCATGCAACACTATTAATGAATCTCATCAAAAGGAGATCACAAAATCCTTGAGCTGCATAAATCTCTAGAGGCTATCCACAGCTAATTTTCTCAGCTGTGTTGTTTCTCCAAGCTCCCTGTAATAATGAAACAGCACTTACACCTTTTAAACACCATATTGTGTAAATTATAAGTGACACATAACCCTCCCAGCAAGCCAAGGAAAATGACAGCATTAAATTCCCAACAGCTATCAGAATACATTAACAATTTTAGAAGAAAATGACTTTTGAGAAGACAAATTTTAAATGAATAAACATGAATCTACAAGGTTTCAGCAGAGCATGGGATTCATCGGCAGCATTTTGCTTCGGGGTCACATAACTCCATCCAAAGCAAAGCAAACCCACCCTTGATTAGAAAGATACGCACGGTTACAGCTACTTAATCTTAGCTCTCATCACAAATTTGTCAAAACTCAGCAGCTTTAGCTCAGAAGGGATTTATGTTGGGCTGAAGCTGAAGAACTTATCAGCCCCTATCACAGAAAGCAGCTCTTGCAAATCGCAGAGGGAAAGATGGAATAATTAGGGCTACAGCTTCAGTTGATTTGGCTATAGTATCCCTTCAGCTGCTGCTCCCTTCTGTGCACTGCACTTGTCAGTGTCATGACACAGCCTTTCCAGCCACCAGCTCTGCTGCAATAATACGGTCTAGGTCATATGCATCCATCTGTTTGGGACTTGGGCTTGGCAAAGGAACAGCAGTAAATAAGCCAGCACCTACGAGACGGCGGCACAGCCAGCCGGGCAGCTCCGAGACGGCCGAGGAGCGGACATGTGCTCACTCCAGCTGGGATGCAGCGGATTGCTCCTCTGCTTCCCCTTACAGCTGGTAGTTGCCTCTGCGTCTCCTTTTGTTCCTACTGTTGGTGGGGGGGGAGTTTCACACTACACTGCAGAGGGGCTTCTGGCCGCTCACTTTTGTTGTCAGGTTGATGGGAGTCACTGGCTCCCTCTATCCATAATGCGCAGCGACAAGGTGCCGTGCTGCCTGCATTGGCCTCCCAGTAGCACATCCAGCACTACCAAGGACTGTACTGCACGCACATCCTAGCTGTGGTATAGGCAATCGCTGGAGCAGCTCCAAGGGTCGCTTTGAAAAGACTGTCGTTCTCAGCCACCTTTGGGCTGCAAGAGCAGTTCAATTTCAGGAGGGCACAGACGATGTCCAAGACCAGCACAGGTCCCTTAGCCCTCTACTTTCAGTCTAACGCCCCGTGTCTAAGTTGCACACCTCTGAATCCATCCCTGCAGCTTCTGAGCAACGCAACAAGTGAAACCTGCTGAATCAGCAGCTCTGGGAGAGGAGAGTTACGCAGAAAAGTGTTCAGAGCTGCCAAATTTTCAAGCAGTGGCTCAGCACAGAAACCAGAAGGCACTCAGATAACATGCAGGGAGCAGGGTGGAAGGCACTGGAGATCACTGTACAATCTACAAGGTGAGCAAAGGGCATGTAAGCAGCACAGAAAAGTGAAAAGTAC
Source organism: Buteo buteo (assembly GCF_964188355.1). Lineage (NCBI taxonomy): Eukaryota > Metazoa > Chordata > Aves > Accipitriformes > Accipitridae > Buteo > Buteo buteo. The sequence goes on along the minus strand of NC_134185.1, from coordinate 10,932,518 downwards.
CATGACTGTTGGAATCAATGCAAATGGGTCCCCTGAGAAAGCATGTTTTTGTACAAAGAGCCAGATAAGAAGTGAGGTAATTCACTGTTCATGCAGAGGACAAAAGACAGACCTGGCAGTCTGCACAGCTGATAGACAGCCTAAGCAGAGACCAAGGTCAATTGCTGTGTAATTCATATTCATGTCAAAACAAGTATGGAGCAGAACAGCAGATATTTGCGTAAGTAGTGAAAAACTGTGTATCTTATATTGGTGTAAGAAATACTCAGAACTCAATTAATTAAAATCTAGACTAAGAAAATTAGGGTTTGAAATGCTTTCATTGAAAAAGAAGCTGCAAATGCAGACTAAGCTGATTCCACAGAAAGCAATGCTGGAGAGAGAGAAACTCAGATGTTCAAATGGATGTATAACTTGTTGTAACAGGAATGCAAGTTAGCCAGAGCTTTGAAGCATATCTTCCATAAACTCTCCAACTGAGAGTACAAAGATTTTAAACTTGGAAAAATCGGGTTTCATTAGAGTATAAACTCAAATTCTCAACTTCTTCTGCAGAAAAAGCCCATAGTCCTAAGTCAGGGTGAATAGAAGTAAAAAAGCTTATAAAAGACTCTTTCCCCCCTCCATTATGTCTTTGCAGGGCAAGACCCTGTTTCCAGTTTGGTTTTAAGTCAATTCAGGGATTTTCTGAATTGCAGCAAACTGCCCAAATTGAGGCATTTTCTCTTTCTGTCACCAGTGAGACAGGCAACACCTGGAGGATTAAATAGGGCAGGCATGGACCTCTCTGCTCCTAAAGCCAACTGGTACAGTACAGATCACACCCACAGGGCAAAACGCTCTTCCACTCTCTCTCTCTAAGTAGGGTATCCATATCCAAATAGTCTCATCAGGAATGGTCCCTTGGTTCTTTGGTCCCAGAGATCCTTGTATCTGTCATGCTCCTCACAGCCTCAGCCTCTGCACGTCCTTCTTTCCCTTCTCTTGGAAGGACCCTTCTCTTGGTCCTTCTCTTCTTGAGCATGTCCCCCTGCTCCCCAGGGAAGGAGCAACCCCTCCCTCACCCCCCTCACCCGAGACCCAGCTGCTCTGTCTTAGAGATGTTTGAAATCTCCATTAAACCAGTTAGGGTAGTTTAACGATGCACCTGAGTTCTTAAAAAGATGATATGAAAATGGTGTGTATGTATAAAATGCAAGCTTAGTTAGATTAAACCAGAGATAGGCACTTATAATTCCTTGCTCCTGAATATGGTTATAGAAAATGGGTCAGTCTCAGTGATAATATCATTAGATATTAATCCTTGGAATACAGCAAATGGAAATGATCTGCATCAAATATGGTGAGAGGGGTAGCAAATCTGGTACTGAGAAACCAACAGCAGACCTGAGACTTCAGATCAATGAAGGCAAATTCAATGACATATTTGTATACTGATGAGAAGACCAATGTAAGCGTATCTAGCAGTTAATAGGCATAAATATCTGCAAGATGGGCAGTGTATGTCCTTAACAGCATTCACTGCTGTTAAAAGCTTGATGAAGAGAGAAATCCTTCTGGCTCCCAACAACTCCAAAGATTTATGAGGATCATTATAAGGCCTATGAATACAAGGCATTTGAAAGTGACAACTGGAAAGACACTAATAAAGCAGTGAGAAACAGAAGAATGCTTCTGAAAATGAAGAATGTTGGCTACATTCGGAGAGAAAGATGCATGGAAAATTATTTAATAATCATCCAACAAGTTCCTCCCCAATAACTCTCAAGTAAACAAAGTTGCTCTTGGATAAGAAGAAATGCCATCAGGTAGATGAAGAACTGGTTAAAAGAGAGAGAATGTGGTTGAAATGAGCAGTCAGTTTTCATAGTGGGGGGTGATCCTTAACGAAGCCCCACAGGGATTTCTGCTGTGGCCTGTGCTGTTCAATATCTTCTTAAATGATCTTGAGAAGAGGATGAATAGGAAAGTGAAAGCATGAAAAGGAAAGTGGTGCTAAGCTTTCAGTATAGTTAGGATGAAAGCTGACTGAAAAACTGCAGAAGGACCTTGTAGAATGGAAAATAAAAATGGGCAGGTAAAATTCAGTAAAGGTGCATGTAAAGGGATTTAAAAGATTTTAAACAAATCCAGCTTTACATGCAAGGTGATGGGCTCTCACTTGATTATTATCTCTTAGAAAGAAGATCTCACAGTTATAGTGGGTATTACAAAAACATCATTTCCACATACAGTCTTGGTATAAATCACGTGTCAATGACTTAGCAAAGGAACAGAGAACAAAACAAAGCCACTGTGAAAGTCTTTCTGCATCCATATTTTCATTATTGTCATTTGTGTTGCTCAACTCAAAATGCGAACAGGGGAAGATGCAGACAATAACAACATAGATGATCAAGGGATGACTGTGCTTCTGTATAAGAAACTGTTGAATACATGCAGATCCTTCTGTCTGGAGAAGAGATGACTGAAGAGGATATGACAGGTGTCTCAAAGATCTCGAGAGGCAGGGAGAATGTGGCTGCACAGCAGCTGTTATTTCCAACTGAAGAGCCAAAAGGCTTGCAATGAACACAGCAAGGAAAGCTTTCCGCTGAGGCTGAGCTGTGGAACTTCCCTGGCAGCTCCCGGTTTATTTCCAGGCTTATTCCTCACAGGGTCTCTCTGCATTTGCTTCCACCTCTCGCCTCAGTGCCTTGGCCAAGGATCCCTTACATATGCCCTGGGGACTCCAGCTGGCATAGCCAGCATAGGAAAGAACAGAAATATTCTAATATATACCAATGACAAGCCCAGCCTCCTGGTACAGATGGTATCCACTCCTTTCATTGCACTAAGCATTTCTCAAGATCTGGACTTGAAAGCTAAGTGACCTGGGTGCATAGAAATGAATGATCAAGACAATCCCAAAGGGACCAATAAAAACACATATGTCAAAGCAGGTACCAAAGTACTTCTCATATTCATTACCTTCTTGTCATTCCTTCTCTCATAATGAACACAGGTAGTATCTGTACACTGACATCTGGAAAAGTTATTTAACTTTTTTTTTCCTTAAAAAATTGTCAGGAAACATTGTCTTCTCTTTTCCTAGAGTGCCCCAAGTACTGTTGTAGGGTTCCATCCCAAACACATCCACCTCACGGCTTGGGGAATGAAATCATCCATTGTTTCCGTAGCAACAGTAAGCACTATGAAACTCAGGGAATTCAGACAATGATACCTTCTGAGGGCTTAGCACTTAGCTTGAGAGTGAGCATGTCAAATAAAAACCTTGTGTCAGAAAGATCTCAAATTCAGAGTTACCCCTCCAATCAGCAAACACCAAGATACCCAGCTCACTAGGTCCAAATTATTTTAGTGGTTTAGGTACAGCTCTGATAACCTTTAAACTACAGTTTATATGATGGTGCACATTAGATCAGTATCTGATTTTTCTTATTAAAAAAAACCAACCCACGCCCCCAAAACCTAAAAACTGTCATAAAGTAATGAAGAAAAATTAAATTCAGTTTAGATACAATTTGGTATCCAAAAACCACAATAGTTGGATCACGCTTGATTTCACTGATAGCCAGAAGTTGTACATGCTAACCTAGAGGAATCATTAAGGAAATTAGATATTCTTTAAAAGTCTGGAGAATATATGTGCTTACATAAACGCAGTACACTCTGTGCCCTAAATTACTAGTTGCTGTTATTAAATACTCTACTTACAGTTTTGTACTTGCTGGCCAAAAATTTTCATTGATTATCTACGCAACAGGAATCTTTGAAAACTAATACTATTCTTCTTGTCCTAATGCCGTTATGAAAGTCACATGCCACAAACATCTATTGCAGTTTTTAATTTGTACTACAAGGCTATATTAGAGCACTATAGATCAGATGTAAAGACAAATGTGTTGATCAAGATGAAGGCCAAATGTATTTTCTATGAGCAATTGTATAAAGGTAATGAAGACTCATCCACACAGAAGGGATTTGTTTAACATTTTGGCTCAAGAATTCAGGAATGTTGGACTGGAAAGGACATCCAGGGTCAGTTTCTGCAGCTAGAAGTAGCTACATAATATAATTGTTTAGAGGAATTTAACAAGCTGACATAGGACTGACACAACCAGGGGTCAGTTCAGCTGTTCCTGTGTTGTGGTTTAACCCCAGCCAGCAACCAAGCACCATGCATCTGCTCACTCACTCCCAATGTCATCAAAATGACTGGAGACTAAATCGAAAACATAACACTATACCAGCTACTAGAAAGACAATTAACTCTATCCCAGCCAAAACCAGGACATCCTCTCACAGGCATTGAGAGCCAAATGAGTGCCTAGTGTGTGGTCTCAGCTGCTGCGACAGAAGGGCACAGATCTGCCAGGTCCATGCAGATGTCCCAGATACTCTAGAGCATCTTCACTGGGATCCGATACCTCTACTTAAGCAACTGTGTTGTGCACTTGAATGTAGGTGCCAGCCTTCAGGACGCTCCAGAAGACCCCCATAAGCTCCCATTCAGAGTTAGTGGAGCTCTAGACACTCGAGGCTACGGCATGATTCAGCTGACCATCATTAGTACTCTGTTTGCTCAAACCAAGGTATCTAGCACTTTTTAGGATGTCAGACAACATCAGATACCTATTCACGGGATTCACAGTAAATTCTTGTCCTACCAGAGGCTACGTGACAGCCTACAGCAACTCAAATAGCTATAGATCATTTGGGGCAATTAAGTTGAGTCCTACATGTCTACTTTAGGGTGAGCTGAGCTGCTTTCTAGGTGCTGTTAACTATAATGAGGGCTTAAAAATCTGTTACTTGTGTAAATACCTACATATAGATAGCTACATTAGGCATCATTATTTCACACTGAATCTTGCCCCAGGTTTCAATACCCTCAGATATCTGCTGTTCCCACCCAGCATTAAGTCCTCCTCTCTACACTGCATTTCCTCATCAGATCCACCTCCTTTTTCTTCTTCCTCTCCACTCACTGTTTTTCATTATTGGTCCCTAGTTCCTTTCTCTCCTCTCTTCTTCAAATCCCAATCATAGATTTTCTCTTTTTGTCTGTGAAATCAGGCTTCCTAAGCTGCTTGTCTCCATTTTCCCAAAGCTAGGCCAGTTTCTGTTCCCTCTGCATTCAAATAAGGTAGCTTCTCCGTGTGCCTTGCAGAAAAAAAGTACCCAGGGATCTGTAAGGATACAGGAAAGGCAGCCCTCCCTCCATTTCCCATCACTGTCTGGGGGACTAGGAGGGGAAAGAGGCAAGGCATCTGAGCTGTTTAGTGTACATGGAAACTGCAGATATTTATGGAAGTCTAAACTGTGATTAACATTTATTGAGCATGAGCAAATGGTGAAAACTTAATCAAATTTGGACGTATATTAATGGGAAAGTGCAAAGTTCACTCCTGGCATAAAGGGTACCCTTTAGCAGATACGAGGCCTTTGCCTCAGAATATAAAGGCACCAGAGATTTTAAAAGAAAAGTAATCAGCTGTTGTTTGTATAGAAACTTTTTTTTCCCCAGTGTTGCTGTCAAAGACATACTGACTCAAACTGTCCAAAAGCACTCAACTCAAGGTGGTGCTGTACAGTGATGAAAGCCAAGGTCTGGGCAGCTTGGCTACCTGATGGCGCTTCCAGTCACTTCATCTAATAGCTCAAGCTCTTAGCTACAATAATATTCAGACCTGTCAGTCTGAATATAATATTCAGACCTCAGTGCCAGGGAAGGTTATGGAGCAGATCATCCCGAGTGCCATCACACAGCACGTACAGGACAACCAGGTGATCAGGCCCAGTCAGCGTGTGTTCATGAAAGGCAGGTCCTGCTTGACTAACCTGAGCTCCTATGACAAGGTGACCCACTTAGGGGATGAGGGAAAGGCTGTGGATGTTGTCTACCTAGGCTTTAGTAACGCCTTTGACACTGTTTCCCACAGCATTCTCCTGGAGAAACCGGCTGCTCATGGCTTGGATAGGCATACTCTTTGCTGAGTAAAAAACTGGCTGGATGGCCCAGGCCAGAGTTGTGGTGAATTGAGTTAAATCCAGCTGGTGGCCGGTCACAAGTGGTGTTCCCCAGGGCTCAGTATTGGGGCCAGTTCTCTTTAATATCTTTATCAATGATCTGGACATGCCCTTGGGTCACAGCAACCCCATGCGGCGCTATGGGCTTGGGGAAGAGGGGCTGGAAAAGGAGCTGGGGGTGCTGGTCGACAGCCGGCTGGATATGAGCCAGCAGCGTGCCCAGGTGGGCGAGAAGGTCAACGGCATCCTGGCCTGTGTCAGAAATGGCGTGGCCAGCAGGAGCAGGGAGGTGGTTGTCCCCTGTACTGGGCACCGGTGAGGCCGCCCCTCGAGTCCTGTGTTCAGTTTTGGGCCCCTCACTACAGGAAAGACATGGAGGGGCTGGAGCGTGTCCAGAGAAGGGCAACCGAGCTGGTGAGGGGCCTGGAGCACAAGTCCTGTGAGGAGCGGCTGAGGGAGCTGGGGCTGTTTAGTCTGGAGAAAAGGAGACCCTCAGTCTCAGACCTGATCGCTCCCGACAACTACCTGGAAGGGGGGTTGTAGCGAGGTGGTTGTTGGTCTCTTCTGTCAAGTAACAAGTGATAGGATGAGAGGAAATGGCCTCAGGTTGCACCAGGGGAGGTTTAGATTGGATACTAGGAAAAATTTCTTCACCGAAAGGGTTGTCAAGCATCGGAACAGGCTACCCAGGGAAGTGGTGGAGTCACCATCCCTGGAGGTATTTAAAAGACGTGTAGATGTGGCGCTTAGGGACATGGTTTAGTGGTGGACTTGGCAGTGCTAGGTTAATGGTTGGACTCAATGATCTTAAAGGTCTTTTCCAACCTAAGCGATTCCATGATTCTATTCAGCACCTTACGTTCCAGCCCTGACTAAGGTTGCAGTAATCCCTATTTATTGCTTCTGTCAACACTTTCTGCTATTCAAGTGGCTGCATTGCTGCTAACCAAGCCACAAACCCTTGGTCTGTCCCCTTCAAGCTGCTTCTGGCAACGTGGGAAGATTGCTCTGCACAATGGCATTTCCCTACTGGCACAAAACACCTTCAACAGCAGTCAGGATCTGAAGTTTTTAAACCAGCTGTTTATTTGGAGAACCCAGAAAATGAAAGGCACATCCATCCTTTCAGGTGCTAGGCATTCAGTTCAAGGAAGATGAAAAGCTATATAATCTACAGAGCATTTCTTTGAGGATATTTGTTTTTGCATTCCCACTTTCTTTTAACATGTCATCTTTTCACAAAGTCAGGCTCTTTCATCAATTTGCAGGTTCTGCATTCATGTTTCAGAGGTACCGAACTGCAGGTGCTATTTATATCAGGCAATGATAGAATATTTGAAAGTGACAGCACATTTGACAGAATATTGAAAACTGGCATCTTTCCCCAGCATATCCAAGGAATACCCAAAGTAGCCCATACAGTTTGGCTCATTTGGACCCGTATAATGCTGTAGTCCCACTGAAGGCAATGGTGTTATGTTAGCAGCAGCTGTGCTTTTTAGGCACCAATTCAGCAGAACACTTAAATATTTGCTTATCTTTCTTATTTCTTGATGTGAAGCTGAAGATAATTTTGTATAGAAAAATATACTGGAATGTGAATGTGTAAAATTGCAGCTAATATTGTTGCTCAGCTTACAGGTGGAATCAGCTTCAGGTTATTGTGCCTCAAAATTATCCCTGCTTTAAGCAAAGCACAGAACAGAGTGCTTCAGTGAATGGGAATAAATTACTGAATTGACACCTTAAGTTTTGAATCCTGGCTTTGCAGCAGAAAAATCAAGAAATAGTAATGTAATATGATAGATATGTTGTCTTATTAGTGACATTGGACTTAAAAATATTTTGGTTTTAAATAAGCAAATAGTGCTGGATACAGACATCAGTCAGGGTACTTCAGAAAGGATGTATCAATTTATTAGAGATCTGGGGAAAGCTCCCGTTATTTAATTAAGCAATAAAGCAATTATAGGAATAATAGGCCATGTGTGCCTGTAAATGTAGTACTGTATTATCTTGGGTAAATTGTGGAAGTCAGATACACAATAGTGCACACATACATTGAGCTGACAATTTTTAACTTCAAGTCCTAGAATTCTGGTATTTTACAAATTGGGGAAGGAATGAAATAAAACATAAAGCATTTATGGAGTATATCACTGTTAAAATGCTGTCCATTAAATTGCTATTAATTAAACTCATTTAAATTCAGTGGAAATGTGTTGCTTCACACAAGTGCCAGAGTGACTCACATAAAAATATGTCAGTAGTTTCTCTTCAAGGACATCAATACAATGATGTTTTTTCCCCGCTCACTGCAAAAAAGATTTCAAAGTATCTGTGATCCAAGCACCTCAAGCAATGACCCCTAGAAGAGCTGCGGAGTATACACTGATAGAAGGTATTATGCTTCCCTGCCTGTGGAGCAATAAAGTAGTGTCTTGAAGCCAGGCGCATGCCACAGTAGCCAATGCAAAAGAAAGCTGTCTCATAAAACTTAGCAGGAGTCTGCTGAAGACTGTAAACATAGCAAAATAAAAAGTTTGCAATGGTGTTGCACAGATTGTCTGCTATGTAGAAGTCTGGACACTTACCGAGTCAGACTTAAAATTAATCAAGTTTTATTTCTAAGGGTACAAGTCTATTGTTAGAGAAAATTAGCTCTGCAACTCTGAATTCTTGCTATTTTCTACAGAAAAAAGCACTAGTTTCATTTAGCATAGCAACGTTTGCAAACTGACACATTGTGAAACTCACAGTGCCTTCCATATAGGGTAATATTCCAAAGTAAATCATACTGTTAAGCTCATGCAACATTTGCATTCAGACAGGCAAGGCTTTGGCTAGCTACACATTCTGTTACAAGTCTGACATTGAACTTGAGTCTACAGTGCACCTTTAGAGGTTTGAGCAAGGAGACAGCTTAATAGTTCATGGCAAATTGACATGAAAAAAAAAAAGAAAATTATATGCAAAAAAACCCCAGCCCTGAGTTTTGGGAAAAACAATGTGCCAAGCGACTCCCACCAAGCTGCACCTGAGTACAAAGGAGAAGTTTCACGACCGGAGCATCTGCCAGGCTCTTAGTTATATATTTGCATTTCTTTTCCTTTGTGTGATTAAGGCACAACAAAGATGTGCAAAGTCCTTATGGCTTGAAGCAATGACATGCTTCACATTCTGTCTGACTTTCTAGAACAATCAGTGAAGAAGCTCTGACAAATAAATTTCTTATGGGGTGATTTTTTTTTTCCCGGAGCATCCATGTGCTTTGAGTCAGGCACATCCCCTCTCACGCAGCATTACTCCTCTCAGATTCAGTCTCTTCCTAGTCCTTGCCTACCTGAAGTTTTCTTATCGGCAGCTTTCTCAAAGCACACTTGGAGCTTCTCTTTTAAAATCATCTTTAATCCCCCTCTGGGAAACCAGGACCAACCTACTTTGGTCTGGGCCAGGAAAGAGCAGCCTGGCCCGACTTATTCTGCAGCACCCCCTTCCCAGACCCTAAAGCTGTGCCTACAAGCACCTCGGCGAGTACGTCTATTCTGGTTCATTAAACCATGCCAGGGCCCCAGCGGGGCTCTGCCTGTACTGTCAAAATTTTACATGGTTGCTAGCAGGCTTTTGGCCTGGGCTAAATCCGAAACACAGTTCAGGCACAGCTCAGAAACTAGCATGGACTGGGGGTCCACCACCAGGCAGCTCGGATGTGGCCACCCTGCGTGCACTGGTGGCTAAGAGAGTTTAATAGCATGGCCATGCCCATAGTCCCCCCCGAAGGACAGAGAACAGACCTTAGCATTCTGGTTTACCGGTACAGACACAGCGTAAGTTTATTATAGCGAACTCAATGCCAAACACCTTCAAAATCCACACAGCCTTGGACTTAGATACGTTCAGGAACATCACCAAAGGCAACCTGCTTAGAGCTCTGAAAACACAAGACTTTTAGCATCCTCCAGTGCCCCAGACTGCCAAACACACACCCCCCAAGTCAGCATGGCCCAGCAGACCCCTCTCACTCACCCACACCTCACAGTACTCCTCTTCCCCCTCACCAGGCAGAGCCCTTCATGCATTTCATGACTTGGCTGCGTGGATGGAGCTGCACCAGGGGTGCAGCAGGGTGCCCTGTGATTTATGCTACCTGTCAAAGCTGGAGATGGTAAGATGGAGGATGTGACCACCTCAGAATCACTCCTGAGCCTACCAGTCTAGCTAAAACTTCTGTGCCATCTCTCCAACGCTCCTTTTTCTTTCCTCTTGCCTGTTCCACGCATTAGCTTGGTGAGGCAGAGGCTTTGTTTCATCTTGAGAAAATAGAGATGTGAGCAGTGCCTGTAAACAAAAGTGGTTTTATGCAATTGCAATCTCTGTCAGCTCCTGAAATACAAATAGCGGTAAGAAAAAGTCACAATACCCCTACTTCTCCAGATGAATGTTTTTTCCACCTCCTTTGTATCTATGTATTTCTGACACTGTATGAAAAACTACTGAAATGAAGTAGGGAATTGCCCTGAGGAAGTTTAAGACCTTATCATCTAGTTATTGATAAATGTATCTACTTAAAACAAAAACATAAATATAGAAGATTAATCAATGTCAGCAGTACTTTGCCTTCAACTAGTGTGTTCATAAGCATTCTGTGTATGAACGAAACTCTGACTGAAGATTTCACATACAAGAATTGCATCACTTCAAATGACAGCATACAGCTTGACAGAGATCCAGCACTACGCAGAGCACTGAGCCTTCTTCCCTACTCTCTCTCCATGACTTTCTTCTCAGACAGTAAGATGAAATCTGACAGTGAAAGGATCACATTAACTTTCAAATGTTCAGTATTGCAGTTCTCACTCTGTAGCTGAGACTAACTGATATGCAGGGAAGTTTGGTTTAATAAATTCATACTTGCAGTCATAAATCTGAATAACACCACAATTTTTGACAAATATAGTGAGGGTCCCAGCTTTGGAATTAACTTGATTTATAAATCAAAAAGACTACTAAGTTTGTGCTTTTTAGAAACTCAACTAAAAATTTCAACTCACCCACATGTGAAATTCTGCTTCTGGGTGACTTCCGTAACTCTGGAAGTCGATGGCACCTCTTCCCATATGAAAGACAAAAAAGCATATAAGTCAGCCTTTTTTTCCCAAAACATGAATTCTTGAGAGCATAACATAATGCCAGGAGCCTGTTTATTACCTTGCCTGTGTTGCTGCTTTCCCACACTTGTTTGATACATCCAAAGTGTTGCATTGCATTTTTAAGCAGTCATTAATGGATTCAATTTCAAATCAAATCCAGTATGTTACCATGCTTACTTTTGTTATTGAGTTGAATTTATTGGTGTGGTTCTCCGAGACACTGTAGAGATTGGATTCAGTTGGATCCTCCGAAGATGTGCAGAGTAATATATTGTCATCCATTTCTGTAGGAATTCATCCTGGATGGATTTTTAGGGAATTACAGTACTTAGGAGCCGCCAAATACTTACATATAGCACTGCTCATGAAGTTAACAATGCACATAAGCATTGCCAAGTCTGAGCTCTGTATGTGAAGAACTAATGGTTTCAGTTATGAACTATTTGAGTAATCTCTGACATCAGTAGACAGATTCCTACTGTCCTCAAGTGGTGTTGGGTAATGTGATAGGAATTCAAATACGGGGAGAAAATCTAGCTTCCTGTTTCAATAAACCAGTTGGTTGTGAAGACCAGGAAAAAAAAATCATCATTTCCAAAATAAAGAGCTATATCCAATCAGCATTACAGAAGGCCTGTCTCCTTCTGTAGCATCAAGTATTCACCAATGTCAAAGCCCGATCAGCTATCCAATCTAATATAGCAAATTACACAGATTGATAGTTTGATTTTAATATGACAGTTCCTGTAAACTAGTTATTCCTGGTATAAGGCATTTAATTAAAAGCCAAAGAGCTCAAAGTCACAAACTATGTCCATGACTCATGGCCCTGTGCCTGGGTTTTTGAAGCTGGCATTGTTCCAAAGTGCCAGTTTTCACAGTCAGTTTGGCCAGTTCCTATTTCAGTGATGTAAAACTTTACCTCTGACGATCACTGACTGCATGATCAGTGGGGGCTATAAGAGTCCAAGGTTTTTAAACATCACCCTTGTATTATTTCAACATTTTCTAAAAGAGGCATTTTAAAAACATAAAAAAGCCCCAATAACCCTGCCTGTGTCTGAACTGTCCACTACATGGAGGTTCCTCAAATTAAAGAAATCTTGACTTGATCCCCCATATAGCAGCTACAAGAACCAGAGTGACCAAAAGGAGCCCTAAGAGCCCTGGAGAGGACAGATGTCTGTAGGTTAGGGTAGCTGTTGTAAATTAAACATATCCCTGTTTATCTAAATTACACTGGAGACCTCTAATACAGCCCCAAATTTAAAGATTAGCTCAAGACGCTATGTCGTTTCTTCACCTCCACCATATCCTCTGCCTGATGACCTCCAGTCTGCTGGTTTTGGAGCCACCTCTCAGAAACCCATGCTGTAGTAACAGGCCTGTGCAGCAGACGGATTCAGGTTCTGACAGTCCTGAGTTTAAAGATCCCGTATGACCTGCAATAGTAATCCAGTAAATCTCTGAAAGGCAACACTCTCCAATACATACCAGCATGGAAGCCTTTCTGAAAGATTTTCCTCATAGACTACATAATGGCTTCAAAGGAAACAGTTAAAGTGAAGAAAATTAGTATGTGAAAAGCTAATTCTTGACCCAATACCTAAATAAAAGTTTCCATTTGGGTCTAGCATTTAATTATCACATACCAGATGTGCATTTATGCTGTGCAGGCCCATGTAGTCAACTCAGCAGTCATGCCGAGCATTAACCTTCCAATGAACCAAGCTTAATATACTAACACCAGGAACTCCTTAGACTTTGACATTAAGTTTCTCTGGTTTAAGCAACGCACTTTGCCTTTCCTCTCATTTTCCTCAACTGCATTTTACAGCTGTTATCAATAGGCCTCTTGACCAATTATTGATCTCTGGCTACTCAGAAAAATAATTAACATTGCTATTACTGGGATTCATTCTAAGCACAGTCAAAATATGTAGACGTCTATGGCAGTTACTGCTCAGACAACAAAAGAAGCAGGTCCTCTTCTCCTTTTTGCCCATGCCAGGGTCAAGCTTAGTTGTGCTACTGCTGCCAGGTTTGAGAGTGTGTATGGTGGTGGCAACTCCAGGCAGGCAGAAGCCAGACCTCTCCTGAAGGCACCAATCACTCTCCTGTTGTTGCTGGTCACTCAGATTTACCAAGCCCAGCTTTTCAGATGTGTCCTCCCATTCTCCTCACCCCCAGCCTCTTCCCATTTGGGGCTGCAGCAGTTCAGCCCCATCTATTGGGGCAGCAAAGTTTAATATTGCCTGCACTGCTGCAAAAGTTGGGTATACCTCCAAATATTAGAAGGTAAGGGTATTCATGTCAATTAATGAGTAACATTTGGAATAAATGTGTGATTTATATAATTAATGGTGCTTCTAGATTAATTACAATCCTCTCTTTGGTTGAGTATCCATCCCCTTCAGCTGTATAATCTGCAGTTTTGACATTTTTCTCCCTTGCTTCCAAATGCCAAGATTGTTCAGACTGCCCACTTCCCCGTGAGTGCTCACCTCTTTTAGCACACCTTTTAAAATGTCAGGGAGTTACTACTTAAAGCCTTGTTACGTGGTCTTGATTCCTTTCTTTTTGTTGGAAATTTTCTATTCTGGAGATCTGTTTCACCATGAAGCACATCTCTATTCTGTACGCTGCTGCTGGGATGGCAATACTACCTGCCTCCAGGAAACTAACAGGGAAGAGTTCAAGATGCTCTGCTACCTTCCTTCAGACTCACAACACCCACACGATAAGAAGGAGAAAGTAAGGAGGAGGGTAGAAAGGGCAGGTAGTAGAGCTATTTCTCACAAATGGAACCAGATGTGGCAGTACACAGTATTACAGATAATATTTACCCCTACTCCCTCTCTTCTTCATTCATTAATGTAAATGATGTATTAATTATTGTAAATGATAGAAAATAAAAATGAAAGGTGAGGTTCAAATGCATGATGCAGAGATTTAAATACTCTAGATAATCTTGTATATTGTTTAATAACAAGAGTCAGTTTGTTTCAAGATATTTTCCGTGCTGCCATATCTGGTTGGCAATAGTAGTGGCTGCGCATTTTTGCAGCTTCTACTACCTGAGTCAAAATGCACTTCAGACTACTTCAGCCTTCACTTGCTGACTACAATTGCCTTCATGAATCTTTCTGACTCTCCCTGCTGAGAGCATAGGGACTCTCCCACTTTGTTTTTTCCACGTTGTTCCATCATTGGAGTTACAGAACAGGCAAGCTTTGAAAACTCCTATGTGGGATTTCACAGGGAAGGATCTTGCATTCAGCTGCCTTCCCAAGAACGGTGTGCCTAAGTTTCCAAAATATTAATGGCACCACTATTCAGAGTATTCTCTAGTGAATGTTATTCTTTTCCTTTTAAAAATAAACTGAGCAAGAGTCCTCAGTTCTGCAAAATCTGAGCTCTGGTTAAGTATATTGCTATCAGTTTATTTACTTACATTATTTTTACATCATTCATCTGATAAGAAAAATATATTACCCCTTCAAACATACAAGGCACTTAAGGATAAAGGAGTCTGGAAATACAAACCGCTTCTGGTTAAAAAGAAGAGAAAAAAAATTAACAGGGCTGAACCCAGTTAATCCAGTGACACTACAAGGTTATTAATGCTTCTTCTGCAAATTGTTTCCAAGAGCAAGGTCATTAACTTGTCTGATATTTATGGATTTGTCTTCCATTAGGAGGACTGGCACCTCCTGCTGTTGTAGGGCCCGTGACAGCTGTCTGTACAGAACACCTCTTCTGGGGAGCCTGGTGAGACCTGCGAAACATCATTCTAATCAGATGTAGCTCTTTGTTATCCTCTTTTTGCTCATGGAAACTGAGGCACAGAGATGACATGGCTTCCCAAGGGCAGGCAGGTGGCAGCCTAGGCAAGGAGAAATGTCCCTGAGCATCCCGAGTGCCACCTGCCCAGTGGCCTGGCCATGAGCTCAGGCTTGCCTTTGTCACCCTCATGCAGGTAGTCAAGCAGCAGTAGTGCAAACATCAGCGATTTGTTCATGGTCATGAATTTCTTTTATCTTTCAGGTAGAAGGGGAAAAAAGCAATACCCCAAAAAATCCAGATAATATCCCCAAGCCTGTGCTGAAGGGACTCTTTTCTGGAAAATGAGAAAATTCAGAAAGCTCCATTTGCCCTTCTACAGGACGGGAAAAGGCTGATGTGACCCTGGGAGCACAGAGACCCTTCTGCACTTTAACAGTCTAAGCAGCCCCTTACAAAACATTTATGGACAGGCAGCCACATAAACCAGTTTTAGCTTGTTCAGGTCTTTTAAATGGAAATAAATTCTTCAACCTCTGTTATCAACGGTAGAGCACTTAACCATTCTATAGGTCTCTTAAGTGTATCGCTTGTGTTAAATTGCCCCCTAGAGGAGCCAACACAGAATGAAGAGATGGAAGATAACTAATAATTTTTTTTAAAAGCAGCAATAATACCATAATAGTGCCATATTGTTTTTTCAATAAATCAGAAAGAAAAACTCATGGTCCAATCACCCTTTGTTCCATTTTGCTTCAAGGGCATACAAATCATGTATTACAAAATAAAATTATGTTGTAGTTTCAAGATGAGGAGGCAAAACTTCATTGATCAAAAGTGGAGTTCTGTTTTTCAGACAGGGGGCTGCACTCTTCACTTGTAATTAGCTTTAAGGAGAGCAAGATGAGTTTTTGATTAAAAATGGATTGCTACTGATCAGAGTCGATTCTTTCTGTTCCACATCCATTCAATTCCAAGACGGCACTTTAAAGCTTTAATGTGTCCTCTTACCATGCTTAATTGATAGGTGGCTTTTGCAAAAAGAATGCCCTAGAAAAAAAAAAACTTCATTAGCTGTTGCAGCCTTTTGCTCTTGCAACAGGAATTTGATCAGCTTTCTTTAAATTTTCTGTTTTATGAAATGTTGTCTTTAAATTTGAAATAACGGCTATACCCCTGACATAGACCTTTTCACCCTTACCAAGCCTGCTTACTAATGTCAAAAAGAAATTAGTAGCATTATATATCCTAGGGGTAAAATGTGTGTTATCTGTTGTGACAAGGGCCATCTGCTTTCATTAAAAAAGGTAAGTAGCAGATCAAAGCACCTTAGCCTTCTGTAACACTACTTGAGTGAAAATGCAACACATAAAAGCAAGAATTTGGGTGAATGGAGATAGAAGAAATAAAGAAGATAATTTAAACGACCAGGCATCTGGGGGAAAATTCATCGCTACTGAAAGCTTATTGCTATGAATTTATATCAGAGATTAATTTGGCTCCTTTTTTGGGAAACCACGAAGAGATACTTTGTCACATAAGCAAAAACAATGCATTGGTCATAATTCCTTATATGAGGTTAGGAAACCTGTTAATCCTTTAATGCAGTATTCTGGGGAAAAAAAAAAAAAAAAAGAAAAAAAGAAAATAAAAGAAACAATTCCGGTTGCTACAGCTGTCGAGATGTCCAGCCCATGGCTGTTTCACCCAAATAACAGCAGCAACATTGGCAGATTGCAAACAACCAGACTGAAAAACGAGAGGAAGCTGGAGAACCTAAGGTCTCTGATATGATATAGCAACAAGAGAAATTAACTGGCTAACCTTGATACTTCCCCAGGCGCCTGCCCTGCCCCTCTGATGGATGTTGCTGCCCCCAACACAGGGGAATCTGATGCACTATTAATTAGTTCCCAAATTGCTGTAAGTTTCCATATTCAAGTAAGGTGATTCCTCTTTCAATATACCTTAACATAATGAGCTGAAAGCCCTGGTGTTCCAGGAAAAACATAATGAATTGATTGGATGCCCTTTGTACAGGGAAGGAAAATCAATTGGAATTACACTGATTTAAATTTTATAAGTATCTTCTGTGTTGACCATTAAAAATGGAAGTTACAAAGTTAATTACAGTTGTGCACATATCAGCCAGCTCCCTCAGTATTCATGGGTGCATCCCATCAAGGCCCATGGACTTATGTATGTCCAGTTTGCTTAAGTATTTTCCATCCTGGTCATCTTCCACCAACAATAAGACATCCTTGCCCCAGACTTTCCCCCTGATCTCTGCAGCCTGTGATTAGTTGCAGCTAAATTATGCTGTGTCTTTATTTGGGAATGTCCTGGTTTCAGGGAACAAAGATCAGTTCTAAATTGCTCCTCCCCTCTCCCCATCCCTCTATGTGAGAAGAGGAATACACCATCTTGAAACGTAAAACAATAATTCTAAATATAACTCTAGTTATACAGTGTATTCTGAAATAAACTTATTTTTGTAATTACTTCAGTCCTGAGACCCATGGCAACAAAGGGCATTTGACATCCTTCATAGCTATACCCAAGTATTTATAAATGCTTGAGAGAATATGAACAACACAGAAAGAGAAATGTAACAAAGAATGTAATCTCATAAATCTGGTGCAGAAGACACATTATCATCATTCTTATGATGCATGAGAACTGCATAATAATTTGATGGGTGCATTTCTAGAATTGTACATGATATGTCTCTGCTGCCTCTACACATTACAGATAGGGATACTGTATTATTATGGGGATGAGAAAAAGGAGTTAAGACATACATTTTACAAAGCATTAAAATAGAACCTTAATATAAAATCAATGTGAGCTACTGTAGAAAATGCATAGTAGGAACAGGATCAATTTAGGCTTACCCGTGACTTTGCTGTAAAGTTATCTCAAGTTTCCACACAGGCTAATTTGAGTAAGAACATCATATTGCAAAAATAGACTTGAGCTTTATTTGAGACATTTTATCCAACCTTCTCCTTTTAGGAACACATTCATTGGTGCCTACCATTCTGCAATATGAGCACCCTTCAAAATCTTTCACAAAATACTGTGTGAAACTCTGCTGGTTCTTTCAGTGTGCTAGAGTGGAAGCAGTTGTAGCACAGCAACTCATTGCCATCCTCCACACTCTCATCAGGTTCTTAGAGATCATTAGAGTGCCACTACCTTCACAAACTGAGAAAACAGTGCAATTGTGGGAGGGAACATGGGGGATCTGGAGTTATTGTAATGAGAGGGAACAGGCTTTGTGAGGTAGAGATTTGCAGAAAATCAGGCTTCAATCATTCCGCTGGCTGTCATGAAGAATCTCATCCTGCGTTTCTAGCTGCTATTGTTTTCTGTCAACCTTGAAAATACAGATATAAGAGGCACATCTGTCTGTTGGTGTAGCCTCATGACCACGGCAAGGTGGTCAAAGAGCGCAGTGCTGCTAAATGGGTGCCCTTGTGCCACCCATGCACTTCTACCACATCAGGTGCAGCAGTCATCACCCTGAGGGGGGACCTGGGTTTGCTTGCTGATCTGACTAGAAACTAATCCTACCGAAGAAAAGACTTAGCTGAGGCATGCCTGAACCAGTGCTAGAACTGACACGAGAGAGGTAGTAGGAACACTCACTGAGAAGGAAGAACAACATCCTGCAATTAGACTGCCTTTAGTCCATCACAAAACTGCAGGACTAATGTACACAGAGAAAACCAACAGCTCTAAGCACTGAAGAGCTGCACTGCTCTCGTTCAGGGACTGTGGGTAGGGATTTCAGTTCTTGAGCCATGGAGTCTCCCATCCACAGCTGCTTCTCATCCTCTGGATCTCCCCAGAAAGAGGAACTCTGAATTACAATACCATAGGTCCTGCCTTGCTCTGAGCCAAGCACTAGAGTGAAGTTTGGCTGGTTGCTTGAAACAAATACAGGTCGCTGCAATAACCAGGTATGACAATAATATATCTGTGAAATGAAAACAACCTACCCAAATGAACTATATGCCAGCTTTTTCCTGACATCCATTTAAGGATAATACCACTACAGTGAGGGGACACCCTTAGAGCAACATGAAATGCAAGCACATGAGAAACCAAGATCTGAGATTTGTTGTACATATCACTCCTTTTTTTGGATGATGGTCAGATCCAGGGAGGAATAATCACAGGCTGTTCATCAATAACATGAGAGAATGTGTCTTGAAAGGGACAACACGGATTTGTTACTGCGGTACAGCAAGTCTGCTGTAAATCACGCAGACTAACAAACCAGCCAGCAGCAGTAGCTCATGGGTACTGGGCATTTCTAGATTGGCAGAGTAAATCTCTTTTGATGTCAGAGATAAGCCACATTTCATCACCTTTCCCCTTCACTGAGCAAAATCAGAAAGAGCAATAACAGGAAATATTAATTTACAGAAATGTCTCTGAAACAGATGTTGAAGGGCTGATAACAGAAGGTGTTTGCAGAGCATTTTGTAAACAATCTATAGAATTTCATAAGAAACTAACACATCACAGCTTGTGAACCTATGCATACACTTACCTTACACAGAATAAGTGTGAATTGCTAAGTGCATTCTTCTAAACTTCAGCTTACACCCACTGCATTCTCCTGGTGGCAGGAACATAAATACTATGCTATATGCTACTGTGCTATGCTGATGCTACTGGTAGTATGTCTTTATCTTTGCTTATCTTGGCAGTAAAGTGTGAAATGACCTTGAGACATTGAGATTTTTCCTCCAAGTCTGTGCCACCTGTCAGTCCCAGGTAAAACTGGGTTGCCCCCTTGCAGAGGTCCACTCCCCATGTCTGACGGGCGGTCCATGGAGTTGGGCTGTGCCATTGTCCTCTCTTTTCTAGGGCAGCTCTGCACTGATGATGCCCAGAGTACCGTGAGAGGCTCCCTGGACCTCAGCCATGCCTTTCACAGAAAGAATATTCTATTTATTTATTTTCTTTGTTACCCCTGCAACCGGTATTGTCCAGGTCTGCGCTTCTTTATTTGACCATTGGAAAACTGTTTATAGCCGTGGGGTCTCCGGTGCCAGGCCAGTGCCCTATTTCTTATCATGGCTGCATTCCTCTGTGCTGCATCCCGTTTTTCCATTTCTCAAGGCCCCTGCTATCATATCAGGGCTGTATTTCTCTACACTACATCACTGTGTTAGAGCCATAAATATCTCATTCTGCATATAGAATAACTGCCTGTTACAATATCTACACAGAACTAGGGTTGTACCACACAAAGATAAACAAAAGCAAAACAAATTAACCACAGACACCTGGCCAATTAGAGAAACTGCTGTCACAGCTAGACCAACTAAAACAAAGCTACAAGCATGTCAAGAAAAGCTTAGATGGAGTAAGCCTGACAAACCACAGCCCCGCTGCCTTGCAGATTCAGTACAAAGCTTATGATCTGCTACCCAAGAACAGCAATCCTGTGCTGCAAGGAAGAGGCTCTCATTCCTAAATCCATATGTCCCAAATCCTGTTTTCCTCCCTTTCCTCTGAAGAAAAAAAAACCAAAAACAAACAAACAAACAAAAAAAAAAACAAAACAAAAAAACCAAAACAAAACAAAAAACAAACCAAAAAAAAACCAACCCAACCAAAAAAACCCAAACAAACCAAACCAAACCTTCCTTTTCTAGCTAGCAGATCAATTCACCAGCATTTAACTTCTTTTCTGGGAGTAACTCACTTGCCTCATGCCTGCTGATATCTTACCCAGCCAGTCCCACCATTTAGAGAATGATCGCGATGGGATTACCACCCATCTGTAGCGATGCAGGGGCTTTTAGGGCAAGCTAGTGTGCTTCCACATGGACTCAGTTCCCAAGTGGCAAATGAAAGAAGAGGATCAGATTCTCATTCAGTATTACTCAACACAGCTTCACTGAGATTAATGACAACTGAACTTATGACAGCTGTGGAAACTCTTAAAAATCCTTTTGTTCCTGTACAGCAGGAATTTCTACTTGCAATTCTACCTTTAAAAAATCCTTATTTGAATTCTTGGAATCATGTTTGAATTTACAACCAGATATGAAGGGCAGTTTTCTGGTCTCCTAGTCAGTGCCCAGGAAGGGAATTAGCTCCTGCAGGACTGTACAGTGGGTTCATTCTCATTGCCTACACATTCACTGAGCACATCTCTGAGCAACTGAACTCCTTATGGGAATCGTCAGTGCCTCGCACAGATCTACAGAAGCAAGGAGGAGGTGGAGGGGGCTTTTGAACAACACTCTACAACTTAGTTCTTCGACATTTAGGATTTGAAACCACAAGTTTTCTGTTTTGATTCAGGTATACGAAAATTCATTAAAAACGTTTAGCTAAAATGGCAAAATGTATGCAAACTTGTGACTGTTTCTGCCCTCAGATGACTCACCTATTTCCTTCCCATAGTGCCCCCGTCACCATTGTTTTGCCAAAGAAGAAATTATGCACTCAGTTTAATAATTGTGTCATGTCTAGGCATGCTAATTAATAACTCTGAGCTGCTATTACCAGCTCAATAGCGTAACATAATAGCCCAAACTGCACTGTCTATCTGTTGGGTTTCTGGGTTTCTCGGTTTGCTTACCTCCAGAGGACTTCATGAGGATGCTGGAGGTACGTGGATCACAGCCACTCATATTAGAAGTCAATATTAATGTTTAAATATCCCATTAGACAACTTGATCTCTCCACAGAATAATGGTATGGTGGCCTCAAAATTGTACATCCTTAATGTCGAGACCAAATTGTTTTGAGCTGTAGCCTCACTCTTAAGCTGTAGCTTCACAAAGAGATTCTGAGACAAGGCACGGTTTTACAGCCATTGCAGCAATACCTGACCTAGCAATGCAAGCACTTTTATGTTTTTCTTTCTGAAGTGCTGCTGCTTTGGCAACCAGGGCTGACATTGGTACATTGGGGTCACTGATGACTAAGCAACCAGACTGAGTTTATCTCTGCACCCAGATATTGGGGGGATAGTGTGGAAAACAGTACCTTTCTCTGGGCAGTGAAATCTTAAATTGTATTCTGTGTCAGGACTTCCACACAAGAAGAGGGATAAACATCCTTGCCCCCTTTTCAGACCACATGGAAAAGGCTTGGCTTAGAGACTTTTTGAAGCAGAAAACTTCTTGGATTGGGATGAGGACATGGAAGACCATGTAATAATAGCATTGAATGACAGACTAGCAAAGTCCTAGAGGAAGAGAATGAGGCTTAAAGGAGTATGGTTTACCTCCCCACCCCATCCACATGCTTTCACTTCAGTTCAATAGCCACTAAAGAATATGATACGTTTACAGAGCTAGTGGCAAGTCTAGGGAAGACTACGTTGCATGAACAAGCCCTGATGTTTGACTGCCTTAACCAGTGCATCCTCTTGCCCGCAGAGGAGATCTCCCCTTTGCAAATACCTTCTGCCACCTGGGACCTCAGCTAGGGACTGGCTGATTTCTCTGCACGTGCAGCAGACCACTGGCTGCTGGAGAAGACCTGGCAGGTACTGCTGGCTCTCTGGTAACTTTGGCCTGAGAAAGGACTTACTGCAGGTAAGTCAATAAAGAGAGATTAAGACCCCCGCCATGGGAAACTTGCAGGCCGGGTTAAAAACTTAACTGAATTAATTGATTTGATAGGAGAATATTCTTTTGCAAATGTTGTTCTTTTTTCTATCAAGCAGAAATGCCTAACCTTTCCAAGTATATTTTAAGATTGCAATAATGATATCTATAAAAAAAGCTATAAACTGTAATACATTTTAATGTATGTTAATTGTTCAGTGAGCTTGATAAGTACTGCAGTTAAAATGCCTGGCATTTGAAACATAAGAGGGGACAAACATAATGTGCTAAAATCCCTCCAGCATTAAAAATGATATTATCTGTGTTATGGATCTATTGAAGTTAATAGGAGTTTTGGCTGAGTAACAACTGAGTAAAGATTGTAGCCATAATTATTTACATCTAAAATTATAATCTTTGCTGTTTCTGATGGTAACAGAGGATGACAGAAAGCCTGTTATGTGCACTTTGAATGTTGAATGACCCATTAAGAGCACCAAATACTTTAATGATGAAATAAAACAAAAAAGCATAGTGAGCCGGGCCTCTTCTATATTGCTTATTCTGGAGTAACTGCTAAAACCTGAAGTTTCTCTGAATAACCTCAGACTGACAGCAGAATCTTACTTAATCAAGCACCTCTCCCTTACCTTCTGAATGGGTAAAGCAAATGTTATGATGAGCAATAAAGGCAATTTAACTTCTCCATATTCTTTGTACTGCTCTGGGTCCTTGGGGAGCTGAAATTGTCTATAATCCCCATCAACAAACCCTAACATTGTCCACAGGGAAATCTCAGGTGATGGTGTCATCCCATACTGCCTTTCCCATAGCCCTGGCACAGAGTGGGGCAGCGAGGAAAGACAGGGAGGAGCTGCCAGTTCACAGCGAATGCCAGCAACCCACAGAAGGTCTTTGTGAAGCAGTAACCTCAAATGAGCTGGATATACATCATACAGCACAAACGTACATAGCATACGTACATATTGTACATACATAGATCTAGATACACATACACACACATATGTATAAAAAGCTATATATTATGCAGTATATAAAGATATGACATATAGAATACAGTGTATATAATATAGCATAAAGTATACACTATATTATGCTAATTACTATAATGAGAGCTCTGAACCCTGACCTCAGTATAAAAACATTCCAGGTTTCTTTGACTGCCCACAACACTCCATCACTTGTTATCCATTGAAGCCCTTTTGTTGCGCAAGACCGAGAAAATTAAATAAGATCCAAAAACTTACAAACCTTTATTGCACATTGCCACCAAATCAATGTCACTCCCTTTTTCTACCCACTATTAATTTGTTTGTCAGACTTGCTTTTATTCCTAGAACAATGCTCTTTATCAAGGCAGCCTCTGCAGGGTCCCATGGAAATGCACTAAGCACATCATAAATCCAAGAGCTGCACCTCTTCTGTTGGCTTCACCAGCTAACTTTGTAGCTTTGCATGCAAAACCTGACCACTCATCCAGAATGGTGTGTGCTCATTAGAAACCAGTACGGCATATTCCTCAGCATGGGACTGCATGTTATATTTGAATTGATTTTTTTGAAGTTGACCAGTGTCTGTTCTGCCAGTAAGTTCCACTGACACCTGTATGTGCTTTTCTCCTATAAAAATCAAACCTTTGATGCATATTTTTTTGTTTGAATTACAATATTAAACATATTTCTTGTTTTAATAATCACTACTGACCCTTACTGGGGGAACAATTTCCAGGTGCTGGCAGAGGTGGCCTTCTACAGAGCAGCCAGCCTCTTCAACACAGTTCATTAACAGAGCTAAAAGTCAAGTTTTATGATCACCATTTCAGAAACAACCTTACTTATAAATAATCTGCTGTTTCTGAAGAGAAGATCATGCTTAGAAATGAAATGAGCACCTTGACCCAAAAGAATCTGTCACTACTCTATTTGTTTCAGGCAAAATATGCATTTTTAAACCAGATTTCTTTGGAGAGGCAACTGATAACAGAAGATTCAGCTAGATTCAATATTTTTCTAAGAAGTTACTTTACAAACACTTTATCCGCTTTTAATCTTTTAGAACCATACTTAACTGTCTGCTTTATAAAGTAGTCCAGTATGAGTTTATGGATCGGCTGGGCCATGAAATAAAAAAGTGGTGTCATGAAGATAAAATGCAATGCAAGAGGCCACAGCACATACTCATATGCCTTTAATGCCAGCACTCCCCATAGTTCTTATTTTAGTACTTTCCACTTCTATTCCTGCAAATCTTCCCCCAGAGCACTGTCAAGTAATTTGCTGTACTAGATGGTGCTGCTCCTTCTTCTGTTCCTTGCTTTCTGCATCCCAAATCAAAAATGTTATGAAAGAGAGACATCAGACCTCTTGGACAAAGGGAGAGTTGTTTAAGAAATTGGTGGTGTGGCTCATAATGATCAAAAGAAGCATGGGGGTAAGAAGAAGGGGTAAGATGCGCAGGGGAAGATCACCAAGTGCATCTGATGACTCAGGTACCCAACTCTGCCATCTCCCATCGCAGACTGCCCGGCTTCCCTCCTCCCACCCCGCTCCTTATTCCACTGCCTCACATTTTCTGTCTCCTACAGGGAACAGAGACTAGAACAGCCTTCACCGGGAGGGGACTGCTAAGTCAAAATCAAAAGTGCAGCCCATTTAAGCACAAATGGAGTGGAAAAACACCTTGTAGAAAGAATGGCTAAAAATGCAGTTAAAATTTGTTTCCCCATGGAAAAGCTTTAGACCATACCAAATAACTCTCTCCGAGCAAAGGAAATGTAAGCATTTAATCTGAGATAATTAGCAAAGTGGATTTGGGGCTTTGTATGTTTATATTTCCCTTTAAAAAGTAATTACTTTTGGGTTTTATTTGTATTTTAAAATGTACAGAAAATTCTGTTTTACAAGCCTAGATTTTCATTTCCTGTGCTGGACACTATAAAAAACTGTTAAAACCTTTCTGAGTGATCAAGTGAGACTTTGATCCCAACAGCTGAGCGGCCCTTTGGTAAACTTAAAATACATTTATTCTTGTGTGACTAGAGTGTGCAAAGCATTGGTAGCATAACACACCAGGCAGACAAGAGCGAGTGGGTAAGGGAAACTTATGTGAGTGGAGCACTGACATTCTAGTTCAAAACATGCGAGTGTTGGCAAGCATAACAACTTTAAATCTCATTCCCCTTTCTGTAGCTCCTTTTAGCGAATTTGCTATTGTAGACAAAAGTAGTCTCTGTTTCCACAAGACAATGCACTTAAAATCCCCCAAAGTAGTCTGTAGTTCCCCAGTTTCAGTGCAATTCTGGTTACAAGGACATATGAGTTTTGATTTTACTTCATCAGGATCAAGGATTAAATTCATTTTTTTCTTCATACATACTATTTTGGAGAAAGCATCAAGCCAACACCACATTTTTTAAATATGGCCTATAAATGTATGGTCTATAAATGCTTATAAACGCATAGTGATTGTTGCTGTAGCAAAGCATGTACAAAGAAGTAGCTGCAATTCTCTGTTCCACTACGAACTTCCTTTTACAAGTGCACTTAGAAGTGAGGTGGGAGTGCCCTCTTGTGTTTACAGAAGAACGATTTTAATGGTCATCCCATTCAAAATCACAAAGTGGGGAAAATTTATCCACTCCTGTATCAAGCATCGGTCTCCCAGACCAGCAATGGGTCAGGTGTATGTCTCTGATCAGCGCTGCAAAACAGCTGGCTTACAAGTTCAAACAAGGTTTCAGTCGCTTGTCTTCTCACGCAGCATCCTACAGCACATTTCTGCTTCACCAGCTCTTCTGCTGCAACCTTCGGAAATCTCTCACTGTGTGCAGGCCCACGGCCCCATCCCACACAGGGTGTGGAGGAACACGGGCAGGACCCACAGGCTGCCTCTCTGCACGCTGTCCCCTCCCCGTGCCTGCGAGATGAGGCTTGCTTCTGTTGCAGAAACGTGGGTATAAAGAACAAGTCATTGCAGATCCTAGCACGGTCTGTGGTGACTCGAAGTGGGGCGACAGGAGGAGAGGGATGTATTGAGCTGGACCCACAGGACTCCTGGAAGGAGACGACATGTAATTTCTTAGTCTGCTTCTGCCTACAACCAGCCTGGTGGGCTGCATAAGGTTTTCAAATGCTTGGACACTCCTAGTATAATAAGTATTCATTATGTTAGAGCTGTCTTGTTTTATCCCTTACTTGCATGTAATAGACAAACCCTACAATCAAGCTGTGTCACAAACTCCCACTGCAGTCCATGGAAACTACTTAAACTTGCCAACAAACTGCAAGATCTTCAAGAGAAATGAAACATATCAATTTACATTTCCTGAAGTGAGATCCACTCCTCTCTTCATAGCTACTTATGCAAGACTAAGTGCATGCTTGAGTAATCCAAGTAGAGACAAGAAAGAAAAATAAAGAAAGAAAAATTAAAGAAATGTGACAAAACAGTTGTTTTAAATGCTGTGTTGGCCCAATGAACTAGCATAATTTCAAGTAGATTATCTGACATTTAAGACAGCATAAAGCAGCGCTGATGAGCTTCCTTCTTCAATAGTGCTTAGAAAGTTTCTTTTTTGTTCTTACAAAATAGAGCACCATCATCAAAGGATTTTTTTAGTTCAGGTGATACAACTTATAGCACACTGTGGTAGCTTCTGAAGTTGTCTCTGCTTTTCTGTTGTTTTAGAGGAGTAGAGAATTGCTCCACGGCTCCTATTGAATTCAGCAGAAAGGCTGTATCATGCCAAGTTCCTGGATCAGTAACACTTGTATCACCTGGCTCTGTAGCCAATCTGTCAATAAAAAGTTGTTGGTGGACTCTCTCCCATATGGGTGCAATGTCACGAACTGCCAGGTGGGCTAAGTGGGATGCCCAGAGCTAGAAGAGGCCATGTCAAGACTGAAACACCTTCAGGAAACCTGGGGTTGTATTTCCTATAGGTAGTCTAGGAGGAGATGAATATGAAAAAACAGGTAGGTGCTCCTGCCACTGGTACCAAGTGTCCCATGCACTGCGGTGCAGAGTCCTTGACAGGGAAGGAACTTCATTATCTGGTAGCAATACGATCCCTCCAAGGAGGATGGCAATACTCAACACGGCTGTATGCAAACAACCCTTTTCATCTTGGACATAACCCCGGTGCAGGGCAACCTGCACTAGCCAGGGCCACACAGTAACTCTGGCAACTGTGCCAGCTCCTGCGGGAGTAGTCAGCTGCATTATAGCAAGTGTTAATGGTTTGCACTGTGCATACAGCAACCAGGGCCACCCACCAGCTTCTCCATCCCTGTCTGGGATCCTGACCTGCTGCCCACGGGCAGTGGGCTGCTCACCTCTCCCAAGACCAGGCAGTGCCCAGACCTTTTCATATCTTGCATAATGCCACAGGCTTCCACCTAGGAGCTGCTCCAGATGAAGTTGAGGGTCACCTGCTCTTCCCTGGTGGCCTGCTCTCAGGTCTGATCACTGGCCTCTCTGAAAATTCTCCCAGCATCGGTTTTTGAGAAGGAACAGATAATCTTAGCAAGTGCACCTCCTGGTCATCCATTCCTGGCTCCCAAGGGTGCCTGGCTCAGGGATTGCAAAGGATGCTGACGGGAGTGCACCCTGAGATTTTGGCAGCAACTGGAGATTAAGGAGCGCCAGAGGATTCCTGTCTGTAAATAGCCTGCCAGCTCAAGCTTCATACCACCATTTCTCTGCTCTGCAAGGGCCTTGTGTTTAGAAACACTGCGTGCTCATTACCTCTGGCAGAGCAATTGCTTCTTGTCACATGAACCACTCAAATAAACCTCATCTGCCTATTAGCTGCATGGTCTGTAGCCAAGCAGAGCGTGTTCCCAGTGCTGACAAGGAGTGGCAGCCTTGTACCATACTTCCCCTACACAGCGTATGTACAACTCCGGACCAGAAAACAGGACGGCCTTGTCTTGTTCTATGGTCTGCTGTTGACCAGGCAGAGAGAGCATGCAACTTCTGAAACGCCCAGGTCTTTCTCCCTGTTGCCCAGAGAGCCTGGGTGAGCTCCTTTGAGTTTTGGGGAATATCCAAGAGAGCACAACCAGGCAAAGCAGATTAGAGTGTAGGAGGGCCTTCAGCAGGAGGCACCTTCTCAGACAGAGTACCTTCATCGTGACAGGACGCAGCCCCACCAGCATCAGGATCTCGGCTACCAGCTCCAGTCAGGAATATCAGGATGGGGAACGTGTGCTTGTGTGAATGGTAAGAATTTGCAGTGCTGTGAGTTCCCTCCTAGAAGTCAGCAGTACATTAGTTTACCTTCTGTTTTGGGTTTGTGTGGCGGGGTTTTGGTAGCAGGGGAGGAGCTGCAGGACTGGCTCCTGTGAGAAGCTGCTCGAAGCTTCCCCGGCTCCAAGTCAGACCTGCCGCTGGCCAAAGCTGAGCCCGCCAGTGATGGTGGTAGTGCCTCTGGGAGAACAGATTTAAGAGGGGAAACCTGCAGCGGAGAGGGGAGTGGGATGTGAGAGGAACCCCTCCGGAGATACCGAGGTCAACGAGGAAGGAGGGGAGGAGGAGTGGGGGAGAAGGGGCTGCCCCCGCAGCCCGCGGTGAGGCGGCAGGCTGTCCCCCCCAGCCCATGGAGGGGAGTGGGGGAGCAGAGGCCCCCCAAGATGGCCGGGACTCCTTGGGAAAGCCCGCGCTGGAGCAGTCTGTGCCTGAAGGACTGCAGCCCATGGGAGGGACCCACGCTGGAGCAGTTTGTGGAGGACTGTCTCCCGTGGGAGGGACCCCACGCTGGAGCAGGAGAAGAGCTTGAGGAGTCCTGCCCCTGAGGAGGAAGGAGCGGCAGAGACAACGTGTGATGAACTGACCCCAACCACCATTCCCCGTCCCCCTGTGCCACTGCGGGGGAGGAGGTAGAGAAAATCGGGAGTGGAGTTGTGCCAGGAAGGAAGGAGGGGTGGGGGGAAGGTGTTTTAAGATTTGATTTTACTTCCCATCATACTGTTTTGATTTGATTGGTAGTAAATTAAATTGATTTTGTTTCTTCCCCAAGTTGAGTCTGTCTTTTACCCGTGACCATAAGTGGGGAGTGATCTTGCCTGCCCTTGTCTCACCCATGAGCTTTTCTTTATATTTTCTCCTCCCCATCGCACCGGGGGGGAGGAGTGAGTGGGTGTCCTTGTGTTGCTGGCTGGGCTTAAACCATGATACCTTCTCTTCAAGTTTACAAATTATTTACACAACTAAAATTGCTTATTTTTGTTTTTTAAGGAATATTGTCATGATTATAGGATTAACTATGCTGCCTTCGTCTTTCTGTTCTTTACAAATAGAGCCTCCCACCTTCAAAAACCAGAGAGACTAATCTTACATATCTTAGGGCAGAGCATCACAATTTTCTTGCTCTTTAGTAAGGCCAGCCATAAGCTGTACAGCTCTGAATATCAACTGTCCATGTAATTTAACTGTATTTAGATAGATATGATTTCTTCCTTACAGTACAAGAGTAAATAGCAGCAAACAGTAGAAGAACAGACTTCTTAAACCTCAAATATTGTTTATTTTAATGGTAGAATTCTTGCATTCAGGAATAGTTAAATAGGTGCTACACCACATTTTGGAGGAATCGAGCATGAGGTTTCACATCATATTTATAGCTGCCTAAGTATTAGCTGCTGTCAGTGGACACCACCCTGCTCAACTCTTCCCCAGCCCAGGGTGTGTGCTCCCACCACTTCCCTTCTGTTAAATCTAGTGGTTAGGTGGTCACGATGTGAGTCAGTTCAGGTGGCTAGAAAACTAAAGCGGAAAAAAAAAAAAAAATTGCTTTCTATTGCACCAGGTAGTTGCTTGTGCTCGTAGCACCATGATGATTAGCCTGCAGTGGTGACAGGGGAGGAGGGAAGTACAAGGTCATCCCTTTCAGCAGTAGCTCGTAAGTTCTACTGAACTGTAAAGTTAAAACATATCTACAGAAAGTGCTGTTTGATCTCTCCCTGTATGAGAACTGAGCCACTAAGATCAAGACACGCTCACAAAATGTGCTAACACACTATCCTGTCCCGGAAGGCTTGCTATTTTTAAGAACAAAACAATATGGAAACAAAATTCTGCAATAAAAGATTTGAGAAATACCTGTGTCTACACAAGTTTCATAGAAGGGAAGACTTACGCACCATCCAAAGTGAAGCCTTGATTCAAAATTAAATCTATTAATATATTAGCGCTGTAGATAATGCAATTACATTTTCCTACATCTTTAGTAGTTTTTAAAAAATATTTGTATGTGTTTTAATATCTGTACTATGAGTAAAATAATATGTATGCATATTTTATTTTCTTACTTTATCAAATGAAACATTCCAAGCAGTTAAAGAATTTTCCAAGAAATCTCCACTTCAAAGGAAAAGTGCCTTTTCTTACCCAGAGATCTGTACTCATCATATCCAGATTCAATTCCAGATACTGGAATGTAGTTTTGCAACTTCTATTTTGTTGTAATAGTTCACATGATACTTGGTTTTAGAAAGAGCAAGTTGAGTATGTGTTGTTTTTCCTGATTCTGTATAGGGTGTGATTATAGGATATTTTAATGGTAAGCAAGCCTCTGAAGGATACCAATATTAAGAACAGGTTTGGTTAAAAAAAATCAAATAGCTCAGCAGCTTTGTCTTCCCTAAGAACCAGAGGCAGCCTCTCGTTAAGGCACGTGAAGATATATTTCCTACTTAAAAGTGAGTTTGACACTCAATTTGTCAAGGCTGTATAAATATGACAGAAAAGCCTTTTTTTCCCTATGCCTTGTTAATGAATGAAGTGGCTGAAAGTGATATTAATTAACAGCTGGGTCCTACAACTATGAGAAGAATATTAAATGGCAGGTTGCTCTTTTCCCATCTTTCCACAGTACTTCCACTTCAATGCTTTCATCTCATCCAAGTCTGTTCATCTCATCTCTTAAGGGTGAGCAAAAGCCAGTAAGATAAGCAGCAACTATATCACAATTAAATTAAGCATTTTATATTTCAGTAATATACTGTTTCTGCAGGATAACACAGAAGAGATTTGAACACTGAGAGAAAGATGACGTTCCCAAGCACTAACAAAAACTCAGACTGAAATTTCCCTCAAGTATTTTTGGGCATACTGAAATGCTGCTGTAGTTCAAGATAATGAATGCTCCTGTTAAACAATAAAATAATTACAATTATGTACTCCTGGAGACAGAACACAGACTAACCTTGGTAAACAGAGGAAAAATTAATTAATTTAACTTAAAATTATTAATATTAATTAGTTTGGCTGTCAATACACCAACTTTATTGCTTCTTTCAAGTAACTAAGTACAGAGGATTTGGGGTTTTTTTTCTTGTATAAAGCTTAGTTATGCTTTACCATTAATTTTAGCTATATATAAACTGATTAGATTATGACAATAAACCGAATGTGTCAGTATAAACTGCCATTATATATTTAGATACTACATCTTTGCAGCAGGAAACCCATATATCCACCACAGCTGTATTCAACTTCAGAAAGGGGAGATACCTAAAAATGAAGATGCTTGTTAAAAATAAAACTAAAAGGAACATCTATGCACATTAAATCCTCGCAGGTGGTATGAAGACAAACTGAGAACACTATCCTGAAGGCACAAAACCACCATTCAAGAAGGACTTGGAAAAGGGAAAAGGAAGCCCACAATAGTACATGCCAGTGTTAACGGTGTTTAGTCTATCAAAACTAATAACATATTCCTTTTCAAATTCATGAGGCACAGGAAGTCTGTTCTGAGAAAATGAGGTCATGCAATTGCATTAATTTTTTGCTCCTGTGTTCATTATGGAAGATCTGGGGAAATTCACCACACCACTTTTGAGGCATTCATCAGAGAAGTTGCTTCAAACTTCTTGAAGATGCTGCAGTATCAACAGGATGAGATTTTGCTCTAGATGAATGCAGTGAAACATGTGCACTGCTAATTGTGGTGTGTGAGCTCTCACTTGAAATTGCTCTGGTGCTAAAGAAGGTCAAGTAGCAAACAGGATTGTAAAGTTTTGAAAAGGTTCTAGGGAAAGCCAGGAAACTACAGCCCACTAAGCCTGACACCTGTACTAGGCAAGCAGGTAAAAACTTAACATAAAAAGTAGAAATAGTGTGCATCTAGATAAATATGATCTGTAAGGCAACAGTCAGGATGCTTGGTAAACTGCTGATGCATAAATAGCTGCATGAGCTTAAAAAACTGAGTGGGTATAACAGCAACACATGAAATTCAACATAGATCAATATAAACCACAGCTCACTGAGAAAAGCAAACACAAAAGCAAATGTAAAATGATGGGCTCTGACCTTTATTACTCAGACATGAGATCCTGCAGTTATGACAGATAGTTCTGTGGAAACCTCAGCTCCGTGCACAGCGATAGTCAAAAAAGGAAACCAAAGTTTAGGAAGTGCTAGGGAACAAAGAAGAAAACGAAGAACATCATCACGCCTCTGCATAAGCCCATGTTATACCTGCTTCTTGAATACAGTGCATACTCTGGGACTCCCATCTCAAAAAGAAACAAGAAGAAGTTTGGGTAAGAGCAATGAGAGTAAGGTCAAAGGTAGGAACTGATTCCCATATGAGGAATGATTAAGTAAATGAGGTTTCTTCAACCTGAAGAAGAGGCTGCAGGGTGCGGCTTAACGAGGAGATGACTGCAGAGGGATGGATTGCCCACCGCTGCTTCTAAAACCGTGCAATATGCAGACAGCAGGTACAAAGCAAACTAAAGGAGGTGCATTTTCTTGTAATGCTAATTAAGCTGTGGTACTCCTTGCCATTGTTATTGTGGATGCTAAAATTTTATAAAGTCTCTGGCGAAGACTGGACAAATCTATGGGTAGCAAATTAACGGAGGATTGTTACATTCACACATACACAAAAAAAATCCCACCCCACCCTCTAGGAGGTCTCGGAGTTTTATATTCCCAGAGGCTGGGCAAATATTCAGGGAAGGATCCCTACGTGCTTGTTCTATCCCTACTCCCCCTCCTAGGCATTTATTTTTGGCTGCAGTTGGAGGCAGGATACTGAGGGGGGTGGACCTCTGGTCTGACCCTGTACAGCTGTTCTAATGTTTTTATGATGTCATTTATCATTAAAAAAAGCGCTAATCTTTCTGCGACACTAAAGTGACTAAAAATTCAGAGAGGGGGTTGAGAAGAAGTTTAAGTAAAGAATACTTATGTCTGGAAAACATTAAAAAGAGGGCCAAAATCATAAGCTAAATGAAATTGTTTCCCAACTCATGCATTTTATGATGCATACTGTGAAATATGGCAAAGTCAGCTCAAGATTTTACAATGAGTACTATCTGTTCTGAGAGGGAAGAAATTAAAGCTGCATACAATAGACTTCCTGCTAGGAAGGTGAGAGGGGAGGGGAACTCAGCATCCCAAAGGATGCACTGGTAACAACCCCAAACCAAGAGATGTGAGTCATCAAAGCTGCAAAGCTATGGGAGAAAATCCAGGAAGCCAGACTAAAAATAGGAACAGAAGGGAAGTGGGGGGAGACAGAAATAAAGAGAAAGAAATCATTTAAATCAAGAAAAGAGAACTTGGAAAGAGTTGCCAGGAGCTGAAAAGCCCTGGAGGTAGCCACACCACCAGCCTTTCAGGCCAGCATACGTTTGTGTGGGCCTCAGAAGAGGCAATCCAGTACATCCCATTATCCCAAAACCAGCACTCCCTTCTGCCAGTGCTTACACTGTGCATGAATGTGCTGCTGTGTGGTGAGCTGAACTCAGAAGCAGTTCATCTATAAACTAACGCTTTATGGCAACCAGGCTTATGGTTCAGACTAGCCTGAGGATCTCTCTGGGGAGTGGAGTTTGAGGATCAGGCGTTGCTCTGCAGCTTGCACCCTCATCCGGATGCCTGACATATAAAGATGTGGAAGCCTGAAGGAGGGGAAAGAAAGGCAGCTAAGAAGGAACCGTACTTTTAATACGTAATAGTGGTGTACATTTTTATTTTGTTTTGGTTAACTTTTTTCAGTCTCATAATTGTAGTTGTTGCCTACCTACAATAAAGATGTACTTCACTTGACCCACAAGCTTGTCCAGTGCTCGCTGACATAGGTGGTGCTGAGAAATATGAGGCACATTTCTTTGGGGATAAAGAGTTTGCATAAAAAGTGCATTCAGGCACTGCTAGTAAACCTGTACCCTACAATCTAAAAACACGTGGTAACATTGCAAGGTGCAAGGCTCCCTGAGGTAAGTGTACACCCATGTTTCTCCTGCAAAGATCACAATACAGAGCAGGACCCCGCAGCCGTGGACAGGCCCTTCATCATCTTATTATTTATAGCCTTCTTATAATTGCAAACCACAATAGTACTCATTCATGCTTTATATAATGTACTTTGGGCTTAAATTATGAGTCTGTCTATTTTTTCCCCTGAAAAGAAATTCCATTCCTACATACATAGAAGCCCTGCAAAAAGCCGTAATTATTTAGGACTTAGGAAAGAAATGGTAAGGAGTTGCCTTCTTTCTTTAGGGCTAATGGAGTCGTGATTACTTCGCTTACCTTTAACCCTGATGTCACTAAGGAAGGGTGGGTTAACATTTTCAGTGCCATGGTCACCAGGATAGACAACAATGGCGTAAACTGCTTGCCTGTGCCCAAGTTCAGCTGCTGAGCCTGCGTGAAGCACTAGAAACTATTCCCTGATGCTTATTGCTTCCCGCTCTCTCTCCTACAGAAATAGCAGCTCAAACAAGTGCACGTAGGAGGCTCTGAGAAAAAGGCACCATGTAGACCTTTTTTCTTGTGCCTCTACAGCAGAAAAGGTGGTGGGTCAGCTGCAGCTTGCACTCTGCCATTTGTGTCACTCTGCTTGAGGTCAAGAGTAAGATTTCAGACAGGTAAAATGGGATGTGGAAGATGAAAAGCAGAGAGGAAATAAGTGTTGTCTCCTGCCATGAGCTGCAGAAGAAAACATGTTTAAAATTTGTCAACTATTTCGTTTTTTCCTGGTAGTATTAATCTCAGTAATCTTAAGAATTGCCAGGTATTTTAGCACTTTACAACTCACTTTTCTAGACTTCCCTTATCTGTTCCCAACAGTTAGAGCCTTCTATTGAGAGTCCATCTTGTGTACTGTTGTTTTTTGTAGTATTCTTAACAACTTGTCAAAACACCAAAAAATTTTTTGAGCTTTTCTTCATCCTTCCTTGTTTTTCCTGGTTTCCTCAACTAAGTTGATTGATATACTAAACCTCTCAATAAACGGGCAGACAAAAAAGTTAGACTATTTATAAACAATTAGTGAGAACTTCCATAAATATTGTGAGAATTTAGGATGTGGTTTCACATCAGTTAAAATGTCATCTGGGCCGTAGCGGTCCTCCCATCCCCACTGTAGCCCAGATACCCGCTCCCGCTTCTTTCACTAGCACTGCCACAGTGGTACGGGAGGTCGATTCAGCTGGAGACTAAGCTGCTTTCTGACTGAGTGCAACTTCCAGTGGCTAAAGCTGTGCCGGGACTGGGGGAGCCCACTCTTGGGTTGACTGTGGAATCGCATCCTTAGTCTTTCTAGAGTAAAAAACTGCAGAAAGCTTTCTTTTTTTTGTCTGTTGTGGGTAAGAGGAGATTTTTCAGCCCCGATGACCTGTAATGTTATACAGGGATAAAGCATTGCGTGCTACTTCCAAAAAGGGAAAGGGTGTGCATGTGGTTAAGGTTTCAGAAACATCTAATTAGAGAGGAAGGAGAGCTGAAACATTCAGGCATGGCGATGGAAGCTTAACCAGTTGGAGTCCTGGGGAACAGTGACAGAAGATATAAGAAACAAGTACTCAACGGACAACGTTTTTCCTGAGTTTTGTAAGCTGTTCTCAGGTTCCCGCCTTCACTTGCTCGCTCTGCGTTTGATGCACAAACCCTGTAATGCAAAATGCACAAACAGCACCGGGATCGTAAGCCGGACGCCAGCGCTCATTCCTTCTCTCCCCTCAGGGCAGCCCCTCCCGTCTGCTCCCCTCCGGCCCCCTGCTCCTGCCCGCTCGGAAGGGCGGGCAGCCGAGTCCGCAGCATCCCCCACCCCCGTCCCTGGGTTGCGGAAGGCCTGCGGCGCAGGCCCCGGCCTGAGGAGTCCCGGCTGAGGCGGGCCCGGCCCCGGGGCGGCTTCACCCACGGCCGCTCGGCAGCCGCGGGGCCGGTGGCTGCCGCCAGGGCGGCGCTGCCGGGGCCCCTCAGCGGGGCCGCAGCCGGGCTCTGCCGGCAACGCCTCAGCGGCCGCGAGCCCGCCAACGGCCTCGGCCGCCCGGGGAGGGCCGCGCGCGCGCCGGAGGAGAAAGGCGCGGCCCCGCCCCTCGGCGCGCGGGGGAGAGGGGCGGGGCCAGCCTCGTTCCCACCCCGCAGCGTACCTATAAAGCTGGCGAGCGCCCCCTCGCCCTCTCTTTTCCTGGGGAACCTCCGCACCGGCGGGTAAGGTAGCGGCCGGGGCTGCTCCCCGAGCGGGGCTGGAGGGGCGCCCGCGCTGCTTCGTTTTCTGCTCGCCTGTTGGGGGGGCTCGCCCGCGGCGCCGCTCGCGTAGGGCTTGGAGCTGGCAGGTGAGGCTCGCACCTCGGAGCCGCGGGCGGGGCGGGCACGGCCAGGCGCAAGCCAGCCGCGGGGCCGCAGCCGCCGTGTACGCCGCCCCGCTGCGGCGCCGGCGGCTGGGGGGGGGGGGGGGGCAGCGGACTACAGGTCCCGGCAGGCCTCGCGGCTCCGCGGCGGGGGAGGCGGGCGTGCGGCGCGGCCGAGTTCCCCCGCCGGAAGCGGTGTCCCGCGGCGCGGTGCACTCTGGGATGGGTAGTTCGGAGGCGGGGGCGGCTGGCGCGGGCGGCGGGGTACCATTTTGCCCTGGCGCGGGCGGCGCCCGGCGAGGCGCTGCCTGGCCTGCGCCATTTTGATGGGTAGCCGGCCCGGCCGGAGGGAGGCGGCGGGGACGCGGGCCGTGTCGGGTACCTTCGGGGGCTGGTGAAACGAATGCTGCCCGCCAGTGACGCCAGCTCTTAATTGCTGAGGCTGGGAGCAGCCCCTTGCCGGGGCCACGCAGCCTTCCGCTTCGCTCGGTCCTCGTTTGAATTAGTGCTTGGAACGCTGGCCCGTGCTGGTGAATGAAGTCGGTCACGACTAAACATCGCGATGAGAACGAGGGGAGTTGGTGAGAGGTTAGGGCGCCTCGAATAAGGTGGAGTTGCCTTGTTCGTTTGACAGAGGGCTGGTGCACACATTCGCGTTGCCTGCGTGTGTTTCCGAGGGCTCGGCCATCGGCATCATGGAATTGTCCGGCCGCAGAAGACTCTTAAAAATACAGTTGCTGTAAAATCAGCATATGGTGCCAAGAAAAAAACACCGCAGTCTTTTCTTGCTTTTTTTAATGTTAATCATGAAATTACTTTAAAGTTTTAACTATTAAAGTTGCCTTTTCTTTTTTCGCTAGGCAATGAGACAGCAGAATAAAGAGAGATTTATTTTAAAAAATGACATAACACACAAAAACCCAGCTTCACGTGGACTTAGGATGCCTTTTTTCCCCTTTTGCGATGCTAGTGTCATTGAGCCGTAGTACTTCTGGGAGAATGGGCAATACAGTAAATAAAATACAGCTAGGATTCTAGGCTCTTATCTGCAAGTAAAGATTAGGAGGTGTTTTCATTCACGTAGGAGGTTGTCGGGTGCATTCATTCCGTGTTGTATTAGCTTGTCTGATAGCCTGAGTCACATGTTAAGATTACTGAACAGTAAAATTTTTGAATCTTTAGAAGCCATTAGTAACTTCTGGTTATTGGGTGTAATAAGCAAGCTTAACTCAAGATTTTCCATAGCTTAAAATGTTGTTGTGATCTGAAACAAAACATTTATAAGTTAAGTTATCTTTAATGGATTGCTACATTTATTTGATCTATTTAAGTATTGTATATGACAAAACATACTTTGTCACGTGTTTCTTTGCCTGGTTGAGTTGATAGATTTAAATACTTGCTATGTGGTGAAAACTGAACTCTCTAAACCAATTGAAATCAGTGCTTATACTTAAAAGGGCTGAAACCTTGAGATGACGAATTTTCATTAAAAATCCTTTGGACTGAAGTTTAATAGTACATGCAGTTATTTGTAGAAATTTGTTTTTAATATGGGATTTCAAGTGGATGTAACTTGTAACTCCTTTGTTACTTAAAAATGGCTGCATGTGTTGCTGCTTTCTAAAAGGCCTCCTGCAAACTTAAGACTTGGGTATGTAACATATTATTGCTTCTGAGACTCGAGAGATTGTTTATGATTATTGTCTCATAATGTGTGTGACTTAGTGGCCCAGTAATAAGAATCTGCTGATTTCAAATATTAAGCTTGTTTACTATTTGTTTTTAGGTATGATGGAGAGGAGGTTTTCAGTGGTGTCCAATACATTGTACAGAATCATTAAGGTAATGGCTGGAATTTTTAATTTTGTTGCTCTAGAAGTGGCACTACATCTCTGCTGTTGATCAAGATAATAAATGCTTCCATTTCTTACTTGGTTTCCCTGGTTTTGTCTGTCAAAAGTATGGAATGTGTTAAGTGCCAGAGACTTGTAATCTTTGTATGGTTACTGAGTGGGATAAAAAATAAGAACAAGCTGCAGTATATTGCATTTTCATAGTTGCCATCAAACTGATGAGTAATTATTTGATGATTTTTTTGTGTGTGCTCTTCTCTGACTTAAGGTCAGTTATTCTTAGTTTCATTTCTTTTGCTGTGGCATTTAAATAAGCATGAAGACCCATGTGATAAATCACTTGGTTAACTTGTGCTAAATTAAACCGATTTCAGAGATGGTGCGAGTTAGCTGTCTGGCCTCAGATGTGTGTTGGAGTTAATGTGAATCTACATACGTGACCATCTTTGAATGTAACTATTGAGGTAATGGTCCTGCAAGCTATGGACAGATAGTATTGCATTGTGAATAAATCCATGGCCACTCATAAATATTTTTGAAACAGAAGCTTGAATGTTCTGGTTCTTCAGACATTGTAACAGTTGCAAAATGGTCTAAAACCAATTCAGGGTAACTTTTTCTAGTGCATACAAAATTTCAACTTGTAAAGTATTGAAGACTGTTCTAGACCAATATTGAAATGTTGTATGACAAAGTGAATTTTTATGTTTCTGACATAGTAACATGAAAGATGATGCTAGACCACAGCAAGAGACATTTTCTACTTTTAAAGATTATTTTTCTTTAATTTCAATTTTAGCCCTTCATGGAAGTGCCATCAGAAGTAGAAGAATACTTGGTACACACAAGTGGATTTTCCTGAAAGGTGTGTATGTTTTGAACGATCAGTGGAGATAATTTAATATAAATAAATGGATTAGCAAAATATATGTATGGTTAAATTAGTGTGATATTAGTTTTTAAATTGAAGTATCGTATTTCAGGCATGTTTGACATGGTCTAGAACTGTGTAGGCTGGGGAGTTGGTGAATAGTTTATTTGGGTTACTGTCGGAGGAGCTGGTAAAATATGCCTATCTGAAGTGTTCACCCTAAATCTGACAAAAATTACCTCTAGATGGCTTTTAATTGTGAATTTGCACTTTGTTGGGAGATTGGTATAAGAAGGTGTTTAGGTGAAGAAAACAAAGGGGACATCTAGAGACTTGTTAATATAAACAGGCACATGGGGTTCCAATTTTTTGAAGAGTATAGTTGATATTATCACCTTTTGGAAATGCTAAGAAATAACTTCAGGATCTGTAGTCAGTTTAATTTTACTCAAATGCTTACAATCAGTGGGTGGGAGGAAGGGGGATCCATGAGAGTAAAACTTGGTTGTTCTGAATGGGTTGTGCTGTATTACACATTAACATGTTGTAATTGATTATTTTACTCAGATTTCTAGAATGGCATGAACAGTTTCTAACAATGGGAATGTCAGGTGTCCTGGTGAAGGATTTCCTGGCAGCTGTAGTACAACAGATAGAGGTAATATTTATTGATTAAGCAGCTGAAAATTTTTGTTAATTGTAATGTATTCCCTTTTCAGTACATCTGCATATGAAAGACAATAAAGCTTATTTTGTGGAATATATGAGTGTATGAATTGTGCTACAGTTCCCAGTTACTGATACTTAAGTGGTGAATCATGATGAAACTGCCAAACCTGATATGTTGATGAGAAACTTCATACGGATCTGGCTACTGAGATGAAACCACTTAAATAATTCTTTCCAGAAGTCACTTAGTCTTTCAGTCATTATCCCAGTTGGTGTTAATTTCATTGCTGTCGCTGGGTACAGGCTAGATGCCACCATGTTCCAGGTTGTGAATAAGAATGTTGGTGCATTATTTAAACTCTCCTCAGCCCCATGTTGACATGGGTATGTGCTGTTGCAAAAGCTAGCATCTTTAAAGAGCAGAGAGAGAGGGAAGTGTTAGATGCCTATATGTGAGGTATCCTGCCTTATAGTGGGTAAATAACAAACATTAGCCAGGTATTAAGTGCCCTGCTAAGGAAGTGTTGCTGGTGTTTGAAAGCTAGTGATGGCATTTGCACTTTGACCCTCTTAGGATAGTTAACTTGGGGCTCACTCAGATGTGAGCATTTAGGAAAAGTAATGTTAATGATTAAAGGTGGAATTTGATTGTGAACTGCAATGAATTCTAATTATATTAAAGCTGTTTCAGCTCCACAGCTAAACTAATTCAGAAGGGCTAGTATAACATTATACTTGCAGCAGGCAAAAAGCATGCTTGTGAACACTTAATGTGCATTGAGAGTATTGGTAGTGGTTTCTCCCGAGAACTTCATTCTTACCCAGGTACCTGAATCTAATCTTTTCCAATGAAATTCACTTTAATTGCAGTGGTTCTTGAGTATCTGCAGGTTGTTTTTAGTTAGGAAGTTAAAATCTAAAATCTGAGGACAAGTTCTAACTTTCCTGTTGTACTACAACATCTGTATTTTTATTCCATTCCATATTAATGAAAGGTACCTTTAAATAACTTCCTAACTACCAGGAGTTTCTTTTGAACAACAGGCTTTGTCCCACTATGTGAAGTTCAAATGTGTGAGTGAAACTTCTTGTGCAGCAGTGCTACCTATAAAATGCTGTATTGTTTAGACAGGCAATATTACAAGTAGGAAGTGGAGTGACTTACATGGCTGATGTAAAGAAAGGTTG
Source organism: Buteo buteo (assembly GCF_964188355.1). Lineage (NCBI taxonomy): Eukaryota > Metazoa > Chordata > Aves > Accipitriformes > Accipitridae > Buteo > Buteo buteo. Next base: position 10,890,764 of record NC_134185.1, on the reverse strand, counting down.
GAAGTAACAAGCCTTGCTAGTGTAACTAACCAGTGCATTTTATGTCTCTGCAGAGATGCTTGGGTGCTGCTTCTCAGTTGAAGGTATGAATTCCAATAAATGTTACGATTAATTTAAACGCTTGATGTGGGAGTGACTAAAACCATTAAAAATGGCTTAAAACCATTGGTATGTCTGATGAATGAAGCACCTATCCCAAACCTGACCGATTGCTTGATGAAAAACACATGTGAATCTGACTTTAGACTACTCTAACACCAGAACAGGTGATATGTTTGAAGATCGTGGGCTTCATGGCCTGTACATACCTTGAAACTCAGCAAAACTGGTTTAAATAACTAATGATAATTTTTAAATGCCTGCTTTAAAAAATTGCATTGTTGTCAACCCCATTTATAAGCAGGAGGTGACATGTAAACTGTTGTATTACAAATGGCATATCTGAAGTGGAGTGGGGTTTGTGTGTATCTGCATAATGGAAAACAGGGTGAAACATTCAATGATCTATCTTGGCCTTTTTTTGAATTTGCAGTTCTAGTTTAGAGGTAGTCTCAATTTTCCTGTTGCTTGCAGGAGAGTTGTATGTAGAAAAATGTGGTCTGGATGTAGTTTCTTATTTAATGCTTGCTTGTTGGTGGATTTTTAGCTTCTGGAGTTTTTAATGTTTTGATAGAAGGTGAGAGCCAGTTGTTAGCTAATTTTCAGATATGATCTTTTTGACAAATTCTCGTAGGAGAGGGGGAATTATACTTGATTGGTTAGTTGCCTGTCGTAGTTCATAGCCAAGTTGAGCTGGGCAAGAGAAGCAAAACAAATTTTACTGTGGCATGACGACACTTCTAAGTTAAGTCTCACAGAAATTGTAGAGTACTGGTACTAATCCAACACAAGTTTGATAATGCGGTTTGGTCTGTATGAGAGACTAAATAGATGGCAAGTTGTATTTTGAGTGCTGGAAGAAAATTTTTCTGAACTAATGTCTTTTTTTTTTTTTTACACAGGAAAATGGTCAAAAATGTAGGAACAAATACTTTTAGCTTACTCAGGTATGCAACTGAAAAGCTAAACATATTCTCACCTTAAGTCTAAAGGAACTCTGTGCTTACAGTTCATATCCCTTTAGCTAGTTTGAGTCAGCTGTCCTGGCTGTGCTCCCTCCCAGCTTCTTGTGCACCTCCTCACTGGCAGACCATGGGAAACTGAAAAGTCCTAGCCTTGGGATAAGTGCCACTTAACAACAGCCTAAAACATCAGTGGGTTATCAACATTATTCTCACACTAAATCCAAAACGCACTGTACCAGCTACTAGGAAGAAAATTAACTCTATCCCAGTTGAAACCAGGACAGTACAGTAACTAATTCTGTACATAGTTGGAATTTAAGAACACTTGTTCCCCAAGGCCCGATGTGTGCTGATAGCTGTGCCTAACCTTGGTTAGCTTTCAAACCTACATGTAGTTTTAAATAATTGTACATTATTATTGAAACATGTCAAAGGACTAGAGAATGTTTAATTTATTTTATTGCAATCAGAAACCCTATAGGAAAACCATACATTTCCTATTAAATTTTTCTGTATTGCTTTTGTCTCATCTGTGATGATCCTATCCCGAACCTGAATTCTTTGTTGAAAAACCTAATACGGATCCGGAATCTGAGATGAGACAAAAAGATTTGATTTAAACTTACTGAAAAGTGTTATGTCTGTGGGGTTGTAGGTTTTGTTACAGAAACAGTAACACCTTAATGTATTAAGTGTTGTGTGCTTACTTGCAAATTGAAATTTTTCCCTCAAATGAACCATTTTACTTAGACCTTGTTCTCTTTTTCCAGTGATGAGTTGGAACGCTTTGTCAGTGCTGCCAGACAAATGTGGATGATCTGTAACTGGAAGTATAACACCTGAAGAGTTTTTGTGGCTTGGAGTGGGATGCCATGCTTTTAGAAGCCTGCTAAGGCAGCTGCTGCAGTTTTGTTAAGCGGATACTGTTTTCAGAAACTGCATGTGAACCAAAATCACTGTCTCTGTGTATTTAAAATAGACCTTTTCCCAAAACACTGAGCTGCCCTCTGTAGGAAGGGTAGCAGCAATATTAGAGAAATAAGTGTTGAGCTTCAATACATGGAAAAATCCCTGAGAGTATTTGCCCTTTTAAAATATCATAAGGGTATATAGACTTGCTGATACTGAACATCTGTAATAACTCAAAATAACAGAACTCACAGGTAGGCCCTGTAAAGATGGGGAGAAAGCAAAATGGGTACACATTCAAACCAATGAGTCAGCTTTTTGAGGGTGGTGTCATTCAGGAGATGGGAGGAAGTAGACGAGGTTGTGGTGGTACAGAAGCATAAATGTGAAACACTTGTAAGAAAAATTCAAGTGTCATGAGGAAAGTCATGGTTACAGAAAAGGCAAGGTCTAAAGCTTGCATTGCTGTCTGTATCTAGTGAGGGGAGAGAGGAACTGGGCTTTTGTGGGCTGCCACTTCAGCATGAAAAGACCAGTGCCAGAACAGTGGAACTGCCCTTTGAGGTGTATGCTGGCAGTGTTACCTGCTTGCTGTGAGGGGAAAGAGGTCAGTAGTGGGAGACGGGAGTACACACGTTGGAACTTTTGCTTTGAGGATTCACTTGAAAACGTAATGGTCCTGTATCGTAGTAACAGCATATTTGCTGTATTCAGCAAATTGACACTCTTCCACAGAGGAATGAAGGATCACAAATTGGTCACAGATTAAGTTGGCTTTTAAAGACAAATCATTATGTACATAAACTGCGGTCTGCTTTAAAGCAGGACTCTCAAACCTAATTGTCAGGAATGGTTTATGAAGGAAGAAACAGAATGGCATGATACTTAAAAATTGATATTGCTACAGTTGCAGAATCATTCCAAAATACAGAAAAAATACCCTATAGTCTTCAGCCAAAAATGACAGCATTGGATGCCAGCAGCTCTCTTCCTTTGGAGAGTTGGAGGAATTCCTATAGTTCATGAAATGTGCATATCTCTAAATGACAAATTCCATGAAAAGCCCAATTTTCTGTCCAAGCAGTATCGTGAAGTGCAAAACACTAGTAGTAGCAGCACCTAAAGCATTGGGAATGTCAAAAATAAGTATCTGAGTACTAAAATGTACACTTAAGCTGACTGAAATCCAGGAGTGTATTGGCTCACTGAGCATCTCCTATGCTTTGGTTATTGTTAATAAGCAGTAACCAGCTACTTTGGCTAAAGGCTGCTCCTTTTGAGCAAGCAGCTGTGTAAATCAGTCTAGCGGATATATCAAAATCTGCAGAAATTTACTACGGAACAGTTTTCCTTTCATTGCTTTCAATGATTTATTATTTCTGTTAAATGTTACTGAAAAGGGTAAGTATTTCCATGTGCCATGTTTTGTACATGTTCTTTCTTGAATAAAGATGAGGATGTGAAAAACCTAGCTGTTGCACATGAGGTCTGTAGTTGCACCACGGTGTTCTTTGACAGCTTGTGCTTGCCAAGAGGCAACGTGACCTTGTGGCACCGACTGGTACAGCACATACTGGACATGTGATACTCCACATTGTGCTCGAGTGACTCCTGGACAACAAACTTTATTAGTGATTATGCACTTCAGAAGTGGGAAGGGACCAGTTTCCATCTTTTGCCCACTGCAGTTCCATGAAAAGTCTGGATGCTGCTGACAGCATCTAGTGAAGCTGCTTTGATGGTAGGTCAGGAAGTTGCCAGTCCTAGCTAGGTCAGCCTCCTGGAGGAAAAAAGATGTCGAAGACCAGAGAAATAAGCAATACAACAGTGATACTTGGTAAGTACTTTGTTAGATGCTCTAAAAGAATCTGTATATGACTTGCATTACAGGGCCAGAAAAGTGTGTGGCATGCATTTTGGAGTGTAAAGGTACCATCTTTTTATCCTTTGGGCTGACACTAACACGAAATATGGAAGCTTTTAAGGAGGTACTGCTATGTCCAGTAAGGTTGAGGAGAATGAGTTCATGTGATTTCTGGGATCAAAGACTGATATTCAGGATTGTGGGTGGCACTTCAGGTACCCAGAGTACTTCACATCAACGTGCTGTATGTTCTAAAACATTCCTTGGGCATGGTCTCTGATCTAGGATTGACACTATTAGATGGATAAAGGGTGCCAGAGAATGTTATCATGCCTATCAGGTGGTTGAGGCCTATTGGCACTAGCAGTGTTTAATCACGAGAAAGGTACCTCTCGCTTGGCATAGAAAAAGGTAGATGTGGCCAGTGATATGGCATATTGGCTATTTAGCTGGATACCTTTCTGCATGAATGCTCCTGTGGTTTAGGGCTGCAGAAGATGAAAAAAGTGTATTAATAGTGTAGAAAGAGATGTTCACAAAAATGAACAAACATTTTAACCATGATACTGCACAGGTTTTGGAATATAGAACTAGTGAAAATGATGTAGGGAGATCATTTTTGTAACTAATTTTAAGATGGAAAGAGTAATACTTGTAATGGCTTTTTTGCTTGGTGGGTGGGGGATGATGTGTTTGCAAACCACTTGTGGATTTAGTTCTGGTATGTTTTTTGAGTCTGGTAAGATGTTTTATACAAGTGATTGAGAGGAGATGTAGTTCTGAAGAGTTACTGCATGACACATTCGGAACACGTGGCATGAGATTTCTCTGTGCAAAAGTACTTTATTAAACGTCACTTTTAGAAAATAGCTTGCTAGATTTAAAGCTTTGACTTGACTGTGCAGTAGACAGCATGAAAGCATTTTGCATTTGGTGCTTTAAATAGTCTGGTGAAATCTTGCAGTAACCATCATTAGTGTTGAACTTAGAAGTGTCACATGGCTGTTGGGCTGTGGTCCAGGAAATCAATGGTTAGACAAACTTTGTTCTGGAATATTGCCATGTATCGGTCTTAGTAGCTGGGCAAAAAAAAGCAGACCCTTTTTTGAGTTAAATGAGTGACAAGCAAGAGGAATACCTTGCTGCCACAACAAAGATAGAAGAGTTGGCTTTGCATAAATGCTTTACTACCATTTAAGTAATGAGGTCCCTGTTAAGGTGGGAGGTTTTGTCTGTTGCTGAAGAACTTGTCTTGCCGGTGGAGGCTGTAGATCTGTAAACAGGGTTGCAAGTGAGCGAAACTAAGCTAGCAGTGGTTATCTCTCCACAGCACCCCCACTGCTATGTGAATGCGTTTGCTGGTGTGAAGCCTGCTTGAAGCAACAGATCCTGGTGAACAGAAATTGCAGTGTAAGCTGCACTGTCAAGCTACCAGCCTGCAGAGAAGTGTGCTGCCTTGGCTGCAGCTGTATCGTGTGCCAGCTTCAGTGGGGTTGCTGCCTTCTGGTGTAGGCAAGCTCTTAATTGTATAAACCTGCCGTATAAAGTTTGGGTATGAATTTTACTGATTAAAAATGGGCATTGAAATTAAGTAACAGTTGGTAGAGAGAGGGACTCCTTAAGACAGTCAGACATGGACACAGCAGAGTGAGCAAAGTGTTAGACTTTGCCCAAGGAAAGGTATTCTCTTTATTGGAGAGTATTTAACCCTGACTTTGGGTCTGTAGTTTTTCTGCACACCCCCTCTCACAGTTCAGAGGACAAAGTTTTGAGTTATAATCTGGAGTATGAATGAATTTAATGTATGAATGGTAATTTCAGGTGAGTAGAGTATAGATGGAGGCCTTTGTATGCTGTATAAATAAATGTGTCCAATGATTTATATTTGCAGTACTTTGTTATTAGAACTGGTATGACAAGCATTTTTGCTTGTCTGCCCTTGTCTGTTTTCTCTTGGAGGATATAAACTGGAAAAGTAATATTAAAATGATGAATTCCACTTTCTTTCAAACATCATGTGGCTTTTTAGTTGACAGTCCAGTTGAGTTATCGGGGCTATGAAGACAGTACTTCTCTGCCATTGTTTCAAACTTCCTGCAGGCTCTGGAGGACAAAGTGGTGTTTGATGCTCAGAAGAATGGCTGTATTGAGTGGGACAAAGTCTGCCTCGCTCAGTATTCTGTCTGAGGATGACCAGTATAAGGAACAGCAGAAGTATAGAGAGCCTTTCCAGCAGTTTGCATGGGAATTTCCTGAGGAGATTTTAATTTGTATTTGAATGTTATGTGGGCTGTAAAATACATGAAATAGTGCATATTTTAGTAATTGCAGAGCCAGGGAGATTGGGAAGGGGCTAAAGTAAAAGATTTTTTTCCTCTTTGAAGCCAATGGCATTTTCAACTCACATTAATGAAAACCGTGATAAATGGAGTCCCGTTAAGGCCCCAGTGCTAGGCCAGCTTTACTGTTTGAGCTGTGTTGGAGGTGAAAATCTGAAATACTGATGGGTGCTCTTACCTTGAGTACCCCTGAGCTACACTTCAGCCTTCTCACCAGACCAATCACAAGGAAAAAAAATGGTGGTTATTGAAGTTCTCAGTAACTGAAGGAATATTGTCCCAGCAATGATGGTACTAGCTTTATGGTTGCGGGTGAAGAATGATTAAAATCTGTCCTAAAATAAAGTCCAGTCATTGTTTTATATATGTGGAAGGAAGCTAGGAAGAGATGGAACAGACTAAATAGGAAATGCTTAGACTTTATGTTGAAACTGGTAAGTTGATTAAAAAATAAAGGTTGTATTTTTAAATAATCTTAAGATCATTGAAGAGGAAGAATACATAGCTACCATTAAATGAGTGTACTTCATCTTACTTTGACAAAATAGGAAATAATTTGCTCTAGCCTTAGTTGTTTGTTTTTTTCAGTCAGAATGAGGGATGTTGCAGATAGTAGAGACCTGAAAGAAACATTTGAGAATTAAACTCTAAGTGTGTTAGCTCTGTCTAGTAGTTAGGTCATTTTCTGCAGCAGAAAATAAAGCAAATTGCTTCACTATCTTAGTTTAATTTCTTGCACTCCATTAGAAGAGTGCGATATTGAAACACAGTGAGTGGCAGTTCTTAATGTCATTTGGACTTCACAAGTTAAACAGTTCAGAATATAATTATTCATTCCCCAGTGTATCTTAGAGTAAACATTTGCTGAAAGTAGTTGGATTATGTAGTTTCTGAAAATTGTATTAAGCTACCTATTTGCTGTTGCAAGCAAAAAAGAGGCTTGGTTTGTGGGAATTAATGCTCCCCCCTCTTCCTGTTTTACAGATTATAAACCACATAATATAAAATAAGTTTAACGGCAGGAACAGGAGTTATCTTCAGAACATCTTAAAATAGTATTTTATAATAAATGGTATCACAGTGCTGAGAATGTTTGCCCCCCCAAAAACTTGGGGGGGGGGAACAGTGGGGTTTTGAAAACATGTTTTTGAAGTATGGTTACAGTTGCCAGAATTGGCTTGTCTTCATTTACCTGTACTTGAATTTAAGTTCTGTTGCTTTTAGCTTACAAATATGAAGAAAGATGGTTTGCCAGGAGTTCCACAGATTTGGAGAGAGACCTCACTTGTTCTTGTAAGGATCTGAAATTATCAAGAACTGAAGACCACCAGTGCTACTGCCTGATAAGATGGCAGGAGGAGAAACATCCTTTTAGATGTTCCTGCCCTATTTCTGAGGATATGCCTCTTAACACTTAAACCTCTTAGGGTTGTCTGAATGTGGCAGCCTATGGTGCCTATGACTTGCCACAGGGAGAGAAGATAGTCCTGTAAGGAAAGGGTATTCATTGCACACAAGACTAGGGTATCTGGATATTAGACTCTTTAAGTGCGAATTGAGTCTTAGACTATTGGAGGAGTAAATAGTCAAATACTTACTAAATGAAATATCTTCCACCAAAGGAGTCAAAAAGTAGGTGTTCGGAATAAAGATTTTTTTTCTGCTCAAAATCCATACTGCTACATCTTCTGCTGTGACAGGAGCCTAACTTCCTACCCTGAGAAGTGAAATGCTCTGTAGTGCTCCCAGCCTCTGGCCTCAGGGCAGCAGTTCTGAGGCTGTTGACATACTGTGGGGTGATGTCATACTTTGGCCCTTTTGATTTCAAGTTTTAAGTTCTAACATGGTTATGTGGAAGGTCTTGTGAGCAATATGTCATTAGTGAGCTGTGATGTAAGGACCATTTTCTTCCTGATTGCTATTACCTGACTGCACTAACTTTCAAAGGAAAAAGCCACTTAGCTTCTGGTTTGGGTTGAAGAAGTTTAACAGTGACCAGTATGGTTGCCTATAATGATACTGTGTTGTATCCTCACCTACCTGTAAGAAAAGAAAATGCTCTACCAAGGAGAGGTATTCTGTAATTCTGTGGTAGTGCTCCTGGAGGTGTTTTGCCTCTTAGGCTTACCTGCTGCTTTTCCCTAAAGGCTAGTTTGGGCTTTCTAGCTGTGATTCCACTGAAGTGTGACCAGGAAATCTTAAAAGTGTTTTTGATTCTCAACTAGGAAAAATGCTTTTAAATTGATAAAAGGAGTATGCATATTTGTTCTTTCACTGAAATTATAATTTCTATAGAAAGAGCAGATCATTTGTGGAAGCTTGGACTATCTCCCAGAATGAGCTTTCTTACTCAGGGCCAAGGTTGAGACCTTGGTATCCAAAACTATTGTGTAGTCCTCAGCTCTGTTCTGATCTCCTAAAGATCCTATTCATCCTCTTCTGTACTAGTCCTGTTTTGCTTTCCCCAGAAGAGTTATGCATTTAAACATCCCAAGAGCCAAGACAAAAATACAAAATTACAAAAGACTACATACCCATTCAGTATTAATCCCAGAAGGGCTGTAAGAGCAATAGTATATGAAACTTCAGTGAAGGGAAGAAAAAAAGGTCTCTGGGAAATTTTTCTCTGTCTGGGACTCAAGGATATAATAATGAAATTCAAATACCTGTGGAGTTGTAAAAACAAGACCAGTTCCTGTAATTGATGTGGTTTGATAGCTGTCATTTGCTCTTCAGAAATTGGGGACAGAGCCTGCAAATAAGAGTCACTGATTAGCTAAATTGCAAATCTATCAGGAATGTCAGCTAGTTGGGCTTCAGCTTGTTTCAGATGTGGAAGGGAAATACTTTCTTCCCCATTTCTGTGTTGATACTGGGTGCTCTGTGCTGGAAAGTTCCAGGCAATAAAGTAGAAGTTAGAGAAAGGTGAAAGGTGAGTGTTATTTTATGTGAAGATCTTTCCTACTCACAGTTAACACAACGGGGCTAAAAATCAACTGTACTTCTTTGTATAGTATTCTCAGAAGAACCATAACCATTTTTCATGTTCAGAAAGATCTTGATTCTGCAGAAATAGGCTCTGTTGAACTTGCTCTTCTCTCCTTGACTATTTTGAAGGCTGGCGCAGGAATGAACTTTGGTGAAGATGATAGCCTTTTCTATAGCAGCAGCAAAAAAGTATCAGCAGAATTGGCATCCAGCCCTGGAAGCAAACATTCTGAGCTTCTGCTAGAGTGTCCAATAGAAGTATGATGAAGAGGTTTTAAAAAATTCCTGGGCTGTCTTTATTTCATATACAGCCTAATCCTACCTCAGAAATTTGGTGATTAAGATAAATAATATAGAAAATGTTCTGTTGTGTGCCAAGCTACAGATAGTTATCCATGAGATATTTGCTTTCTGTAGTTTGCTGAGGCAGTCTCCCCTTTTACTGGGATTTAACCTTAATATGAATTTAGTAGTCTTTTCTGGGGAGCATAGACTGATTGCTTGCTAAGAAATCTGACTAGAAATTGAGGAGTCAGAAAAAGCCTGAGAAGAAATTCTAATGTGTTATCTGCAGTATTACCTGAGGGTGGAAGAATCCATCTGTGTTACCTCCACTGAGCTATAGAAAGCAGGTGAACTGCTAAGCTGAGAATCTCATGTTTGTTTTGAAAGGTATTTGAATCAAATGTGCATAGCTTACAAAAGTTTCTACCTTAATAGCCCTCCTTTCTTATTTCTGGTTCTAATTTTTTTCCAGTGTGTGCTTAGACTGGAGGAGTTCCTAACATTTTCAGACTAAAAGATTCTTCTGCATGTTGCTTACCACTTCTTTTGGCCACAGCAGATCTCTATCAATACTGTTGATCTGAAATTGGTTAACAGTTTTCAGGCATCAAATTTACTAACCAGGACTGATCTTTTAATAGGAGTTTAAAGTGGTTAAAAATAAAAGGGCACAAAATTACAAACATTTACCTTTTAGTATACACAAGAAGATCTCTTGAGTAAGAATTTTTTTTGTAATTTTTCTTGGGAGAGACATAAGCTATTGTTGTGGATGTGGCAGTAAAATCTAAGAGCACCTGAACTGGAAGGCTATGAAGGAATTTAGAAACTCCTGCAGCTAACTCATCAGTGATTTTAACAAATTTTTTATGGACATGCTCAGATATCTGTATTGATCCTGCTGGAACTAATTGCTATATTGGCAGTAAAAATGTATATTCTCACACAGTTGCACTGACTCTCCTTACTGCTCTATACGTGCCTCCAAACATTGCTATTCATGGTACATGACTCCAGTTGGAGGACACAAGAGCTGCTAGAAGTGTTTTGGTTAATTTGAATGTGGCATCAATAAACAAGTTCACAGGTTTATCAGCCATGTATTTAACTAGTCATAAACTGAAAAAAGATTTTTTTTAAATTAACCCTGATAGATTTAAGTTTTCAAAATGAAACTTCCCTGTAATTGTTCTTACTTGCTGCTACTTTTAAGATCTAAACTTTAAAAAAGAAAAACCAACCCTGTATATTTTTAAAAGGATCAAAGAGACAGTTCTAAGTTTATTTTCTGAAGGCAGATTGAAAGCATAATGTTCTTCATATGTCCCCTGTAGATCACAGAATAGCAATTTATTTTTTTCTGGTGCCCAGTTGCTAGGTAAAATTAAAACTTTCCTTCCCTAGAGAACTAAATTATTGCTTCTAGCAGCATAATGCAGCTGTATTAGTTGTGCCGTATTAAATTACAAATTTGTTCAGGTTTGAGAACAGGTTATGTTGCCTTGTGTAAAACAATGTAGAGATACCTGGTTACTGCTACACAAGCTGGAGTGGGTAAACTTACACACATTCACTGAAGCTCTGTGTTAGCTTAAGATCTAATTCTAGTACCTCTCAAGGCCCATATAAAAGTATAGAGTAGATCTTCCAAAAGAAGACTCTTGAAAAGCAGCAAGCAGAGCCTGAGGTACTGATAGTAATAGTTCTTCATCCTTGTGCTCTAGTCTGGAGTTTGTGCTGTAAATGAGAACTCCCTTAGTGTGGCATACTCCAGGCACCTTTTAAAAAAAAAAAACAAAAACAAGGACAAAATGAAAAAAGCAGTCATATGCAAAAGGTTGTATTGTCTGCTCTTGGGATCTGCAGAAATACTGCATTTATGTAGTCACTTCTGCCTTGTACCTGGCAAGGATTGTAAAAAGGGGCGGGAGGGAAGATTGTTCTGTTCATACAAGGACCTTGAAGACACAAGGTTATTTCAGTTTACCCATGCTTGAAAGGATTTTTAGGTTGTTTGCTTACATGTGAAGTAGTCTGGAACACTTACCTTGGAAGCTCTGTGTTGCAACTGCTGCATCAGGCACTTTCCCTCCTGACTAATCAGCAATGTCATTACTAGTCAACTAAATAGGCCTGTGACATAAGCCCAATCAGTGGCAACTGATCATCCATGCTGTTAAGGGTTAATACAGTCTTTGACAGCTGATGCCTGGGCCAGCTAGCACTGTCTTGTGTGTAATATTTGGGCATGGTTTAGAGGTTAAGGTGGATGAGAGCTTAGCTATGGCAATGCAAGCTGGGCTGTCCACATTTGCCTTATGGCTGAAGAACAGCCCATGACCTGTCCCATCTACCTGTGTGGCAGTGGCTGCTGTGTCCACAGTGCGCTGTGCTCTCCTGGGAAAGATGCCCAGACCTGGGGGAGAATATTCTGCAACCTAATGACATGCTGTCTGCCTTTGGAGATGGGCTTAATGCACAAAGTAACTCACGTGGGGTTAGATGATCCCAAGGGTCCTTTTGTTCTACCCTTCAGTTAGCTTTTGTAAGTGCCAAGTACTGGAATCCTGATGGCTGCTAGTCAGGACAGGGAGATGTTTGGGGACTGCTGTACAGGGATGTAAGGGCAGGGCTGGATGGGTACCTGGAGCAGAGGAAGATCTAAATAGAGCACTCAGTTCTGCATTGACACTTTCACCTGTGGCTCTACTTGCTGAGTTGCAGCTTCAGCACTTGGCTCCCTTGCACTGCGCAAGTGGACAGGATAGCACTACTGTCCTGAGATGACTTTGGGATGTTTTGAAGATGGATACCGAGAGGAACGATCTCTGCAGTTCTTGCATGTGTCCTTCTCGCAAGGCAGAATGCACTAGGATGTGGAGGAATCTTCCTCCAGCCCCTCCATGCTAATTTGATGAAAACTTTGGAGGTGGACAATGACTCTTGTCACTTCTTTGCTGAATATATTGTCTCCTCTTTCCATGGAGCTTTGCCAGGTGCTGACCTAATGGTAACACTCCTCTGTGTAAGAGCTTTAAAGCATCAGATGCTAAGGGGAACAGGACAGAAAAGGCAATAGTAGTTCTGTCCCAACTCTTGCTTTTGTACCCACAGCAATAGTAAGGCAGGTTTTTTTGGTTTTTGGTGGGGTTTTTTTTTCAGATTGGGAAGCCTCTTTCTGTAGTTCCCTCACCCTTGATAAGCTTGTGAACTACTTGTATAGGAAGCCTGTGTTTCATAGGTCTGCAGTAGGATGAGGAATATGTGATTAGAGGGAATCTGGAGGAGGAACAACATTTGCACATATACTTCTGTAGGAAGTGGGAAGGGTTTGGGATGAAAGGAACAGATCGGTGATTGCATGTTCTGCTTGCTGCAATGACAGGGTATTTGTACTGTCAGACCGAAGAGTTAAGACCAACGTTCAATCTCCAGTAATGGGTATTAGCTAAGGGAAAAATGCAAAGATAGGGCAAGAATAGATATGATCGTACTTCCTGGTATGCGCCTCCAGCCTATGCTAATTTTTGCCACAGACTTTAAATTGGGGTGATATCTCTGCATTTAATAATTTTAGATGGGAGTTTCTTCCATTAATTAGGCTAGTTACTTTTGGGCTTTATGGAAATACCTACAGCTTCATGTGACAATGAATTCCCCAACATGGTTGCATGTGTGTAAAAGTAGCTCTTTTTTGCTTTGCTGTCAGTTTGAGTTGGCGTCTCCTCATTCTCCCGTTGGAAGAAAGAATGAACAGTTATCCTCTAGTTTTCTCCATGCCACTTCTGACTTTGTATGCCAGTATTATGTTCCCTCATTTGCCTCTTGTCTGTGTCGGAGGTGTAGGTTCTGAAGAACTCCTAACACTGCTTTTTTTGCCAGTAAGCATAGGGCATTTATAGTTCTTCGTTACAAGGCTGGGCACCTGGATTCTGAGTGATAACAGTCAGTGTGGGATGGCTTTGAGTTGGCATTTCCATATATACGTGGAAACAACTCCACTGTTTTGTGTGCTTGCAAAAATAGAGTGTTCTCCCACTCCTCTTTCAATACTTGCACATTAACCTATACTTATACATTGAATTCTACAGTGATTTGCTCTCCACCCATGGCTGAAAAACTGTGTTAAAATCCTCCAACTTAAATTAGAAGAAAGCTAAAGGTATTAATGGAATGTGAACTAAACTACCTTCTGCTGTTTCTGTTATGACTTTCTCTTACGTACAATGTCACCTCTGGAGTGTTTGATTGGGGGGGGATATACCTGTGCATGGAGGGGGGATGATGTTGACTGCAAAGAGGAAAAAGTAGTGATTGGTATTGGAAAGGATTTAAAAACATAGGTACTTTGCAGAAATAAGCAGTCCAATACCCTTTCTTTCACTGGCACCGTTGCTATAGCACAGCCGTAAAGCAAAAGGGAGAGAAGCAGTACAGAAAGAAGTTGTTTCAAGACCTTCAGTCTCTATATAAAATTCAACACCAAAAGAATTCCTGGAAGAGCCCCATTCCTCGTCATTGCCAGGCTTGTTCTCTGCCCACTAATATCTGGGCAAATATTTAGCAGAATGCAGATGATTTCAACCCTGTACAGTGTCGAGTCTGTAGGAACAGAGTCCTCATTCATTTTGCAGAAATAGAACAATTAAAAATCAGTGAAAAATTAGTTACTTTGGTTTTCAGATTCAGGAAAAAAAATAAAAGTCTTTCCAAATCTTGAGAAAGAAACATCAATTAGTCAGTGGATAGAGCTGTATTTGTAAAGATCGGGATAATGAACCATATCACAGAATCCATCCATCTGCTCAGGCAGGCCCACCTAGAGCGGGTTGCCCAGGACCATGCCCAGATGGCTTTTGAATATCTCCGAGGATGGAGACAACCCCCTGGGCAACCTGTGCCAGTGCTTGGTCACCCTCCCAGTGAAAAAGTGTTTCCTGATGTTCCAAGGGAACCTCCCATGTTTCAGTTTGTGCCCATTGCCTCTGGCCCTGTGAACCACAACCACTAGATTTGCAAACACTTTCTTTGCTGCTTCTGTTTTCCTGACTTAGTTGGAAGAAGTAAAGTGTTTGAAGAGTTAGCAGGTCAAAGTTAGAGGCTTAGAAATAGTTTAAATAAATGGGGGAATAATCTTGATTTTATTTTAATTCGTGCTACCCCTGCCTAGTTTTGGAAAAGTGAGAAGATGCACAAAGGATATAACTGGAAAGAATGTTAAAAGAAAATACTACCATTACTTAAGTTTTAGTCTTCCTTTGCTGAAATCATGTGACAATTTTAGACTGTAAGTTACTTTTTAGAATGGAAGAACTCTCAAATCTGCATATTAAAGTATAAGACTGAGCCTTTCAGTCATATATGAAAAGCTTTCTCTTGAAGAAAATTTCATGTATCTGATTGATCTCTTTTGGTTAATTTCTGACTTGCATTTTTCTCTTAATAGGGACAGGCCTTGTATTTTGTTAACTCAACCCACCTTTAAAGACACAGAGCCTCTGACTGATAGAATGAACAAATTAAACAGACTTCTAATTAAACAGGTATTTCTCCAGATAGTCTTATTTTACCAAGGGTCTCACAGGGCAAGTAGGCCAGCGGCCAGCTGTGCACTACATGAAATAAACTGCAGGCTGCAGTCCTTTCCTGAAGTTAGGTATCCTTACAATATACAGATACATTAATAACTTGGCAGTCTTACCAAGGAGGCTAAGGGCTAGGAATGGGTTGGAAAACGTATTGCTGAGAAACCCCAAGAGTGGCTGAATCATTTCAGAATTGTGCTTGTTTCATTACTGCAAGCAGTGACATTTGCTGTATGACCAGAGTGATCTGCGCCTCTAATGCTGTAGCTGATGGGTTTCATAGCTCAAGTATGGTCAATTCTATGGCTGAGCCTAAATTTCCAATGCATGCATACCTGGGACAGGCTAATGCCGTGCAATCTTAATAGGCATTATAGACACTGAAGGTAAGATTTCCTGTTGAGTCTCCTAGCTTTTCATTCTTTGTTTAGGGTATAATTCTTTATCTGTATATAAGTAGCTCAAAAGGAAAAATTAGACTTTTAATTTTATAGTCAAATTAAATTTATTTTTCACTGCTTTATCTGTGCAACTTTGTAGTTGGTCCTGTTTATAATCACTGCATTTACTGTGGATGCACTGGGGAGGCTCAGACACCCAGCTGTGGCTTCAGTGGGGTTCTGCAGTGGTTACAGTTGGACTAGAGGCAGGCAAGTGTTCCATATTCCAGGAGAATTTAGGAATTAACACAACTTTCATTATCATGGGAAGCTGTCAAGCTTTCAGTTTCACTGCACGTGCCTCCTCGTGTAAATCCAAGTAATCAGGTAAGTGCCTGCAAATGTTCTTGGCAGGGTATTTTTTCCATAGGTATTATACATGATTCAAAAAAAAGAAAAAGAAGACTCATTTTATGATTTCGTGGAACTTTTCCTGGGCATACCGCTTTTGTCTTTGTCCTACTGATATTAGGGCTAATAACTGAGCTATATTTAGAGAAACTGCCTGTCAGACTCTTTGCTTCCTCCTTTCTACATAAAATTTCAAAGGATCAAATAGATGCAACTCAGACTTTGGGTCAGCTGTGGTTTTACATAAGGGTGCAAATCTGTTCACTGCATTTATCCTAGTTGTTTTATTGTTTTTACTTCCATTTTATGGAGGAAAAGGAAAGCGCATAAAAAGGTTTCCCTCTAAAAATGGGCCTAAAAGTGGGAATTGCTTTCTCAGGAGCTTGCCACCTGCAGTTAGTCAGATCCACTGGCTGAGAATTTTAATGAAACATTTTTCACTGTTTTCATTAGTTCCAGGGAACAAATTCAGTTATGAAATTTAGATATTACTTTGTCTCACATCTGTATTGTAAACACCTTCTGTAAACTTCCGAAAATAACATGTTTTGGTGAAGTGTTTTCACTGAAAAAATGCTCTCCAAATGTGTTTTTATTACTCATTGCCCAGCTGATAGCTGTGTTTTTGGAGAAAGTTAGATTTTCAAAGGGTGCAAAATATTCACACTTTTATAAAGTATATGATTAAAAATACCGCACAAGTTTTCACTAAAAAATAGCTTTTCTTTTACTCAAATTGTATTTCCAGAAAGTTTCATTTTTAAAGATTTTTTTTAAAGACAGGGGGAAAGTCTGAGTAAAAATTATTTTTAATGACACTTCCAAATTATAAAGTAGCTGGAATATTTGATAGCATACAGCTGCCTTGTATTTGTTGCTATTTCAGAGTAACCTGTGGAGTGGTTCAGGTTTTAATGAAGCCTTGCTGCTTCAAGTACTTGAGATTTTTCTTGTCTCTCACTGAATACCAGTTCTATGTTTCACATACTTGCACAGCAGCATGGGAGTATTTGTTGACAGTGAACTAACCCTGTAATTGTCCGTGCTTGCTCCACTGTGGAGGCTTAATTGTTCTTAAAACATTGGGAGACACGTTGAAGGTGTTTGGCCGGGTAAGGGGCAGCAGCAGTCGGGTCAGCCTGCCGCTGAGCTGCCTTTGAGGAAGTGAGTAACGCCGTGTGTGCCTTCCTGCCTTCATTTCGCTGTTTTTATCTGGAGTGAACAGGTCTGGCGGAGCTTAGCAGGTCGGTTTCCAGGCTTCTCGTCTGAGGTCTGCGAGACGCGTTAGGAACTGGAATTCAGAAGCGTGCGACGAGGATCCCCAGCAAGGGACCTGCGCCTGACAACGCCGTGTGGCCAGACCCGCCTTCTCCTGCGGCCAGCACCACAAAGTTAAATCGCCAACGAGCGGACGCTCAGAGTCTGGCTGTGGGGAAAGGGCCTCGTTTCTCCGGGCTCGCTGTGGCATTTCGGCCGAGCCGCGCGACGCCCGAGCCCGCCCCGCCGACCACCGCCCGGGCCCGTTTAACGGCGGGTCGGCCGCAGCGACCGAGGGAAACTCCCGTTCCCCTTGGAAAAGCGCTCCCTCCTCACGGCCGCCACGGAGGGCCGGGCCGCTGTGGAGAGCCCGCCTGAGGGGGTGGGGGGGAGCCCCGGTTGCCCCTGAGGGAAGGGGCGCGAGGCGCCTCAGCGCGGCTGCGGCGGGAGCGGAGCGCTGCCGGGCTGGCCGGCAGCCACACAAAGCGCCGCTCTTCCCCCTCCCTTTGTCTGCGTGGCTTTGTCTCCGCCGTTTCTTCCCCCCCCCGGGCCGGGACTCCCCGCCTCCGGTCCGCGGCGGTCCCCTTTGTGCCACCTGCGCGCCGTGGGAACGACCGTTCGCCCAATCCCCGGCCGGCCCGGCGAGCCGCTCCGCCAGCGCCGCTTTTCGCGTGGTGCCCGCACAGGTGCAAGGGCGGCGCGGAAGGCGCCGGGGAAGGCCGGGCGCGCCCCGCACCTCGCCGTCCCGTCCCGTCCCCCCGCGGGGCCCGTCCCGCCGCCGCTGCCGCCGCCTCCTCCTCCTTCCCCCCCACCCCCCCCCCGGCAGCGCGCCCCTGCTGGCTAACGCTCCACCCGGGCGGGAGGGAGAGAGCGGCGGGCGCGCGCCCGCGCGCGCGCGCCGCTCCGCATGGAACGCAGAGCGCGTAAAGGGGACGGAGGGGAGGGGAGGGCAGGAGACGGCGCGCGCGCGCGCGTGCGTGAGGGCGGGGCGGGCGCGCGCGCGCGCGGGCAGCCCGGCGGGCGGGGCGAGGCGATAACCCTTGCGGAGCTGCCTGGGAGACCCCGGGTTTGGGGCTGCGCCAGCGCGCGCGGCGCCTCCTCTTCTCCCCCCCCCGCCCCCCCCCGCTTCCCCCCCCCCCCCCCCGAGCCGAGTGGAAGGGGCTGGGGTTGGTGCCAGCAGCGGCGTGAGCGCTCGAGCGGCCGCCATTTTACGCCAGCTCCAGCACACTGTCCGGACACACCGAGGGAGCGGAGAAGGGGGGCAGCTCCTCAGCACGCCGAGCCGCTAGCCGCGCCCCGAGCCCCTTCGCACGGCGTTTCACCCCCGCAGCGACAGGTCAGGCGCTGGGCGCCGGCGGGCAGGCCGGCGGGCTCGGGCTCGGGCTCAGGCTCGGGCTCGGGCTCGGGCTTCGGAGCGGCGGCAGCCGCCCGCGGAGCGGGGTGGGAAGCGGGCCGGGGCAGGGCCGGGCCGGGCGGCAGAGGGGCTTGAGGCGGCGGAGGGGAGCCGGCGGGCGGGGCGGGAGGCGCACGCTGGGGCCCTGCAGCGCTGTCGGGCCGGGGCCCGGCTGCCAGGCGCTGCGCGATGGGTGGAGGAGCTGGCTGCCTTCGTGGCCGCTGCTGTCGGGCGGGGGGCGGCCGGGCTGGGCCGGTGCCCGCGCGCTAGGCCCGGCGGCTGGCCGGCGCTGGGGAGGCGGCGGCGGCGGCCGGGGGGGCACCCGGGCCGTCCCCGCGCGGGGCGCGTGGCTCTCGCCTCATTGTCCTGCCGGCTCCGCCGCTCCATTCATTGCCCGTGAGGGGCTGGGCCGGGCCGGGCCGGGGGGGAGCCGCGACCTCGGTGCCCGGCGTGTGCGTGGGGAGGGGGGACGGGAGGGGGGGGGCGCGCTCGGGTCTGGCGTGTCCCCGGTCACGTCGTGAGGCGGTGGGCGGCGGGCAGCGGCCTTTCCCGGCCGGGAGCCGGGGCTGGCGGCGGGCCCCTGCATTGTTTCGGGGAGAAGTGTGGCTGGGGGGTGGGGGGGGGGTGGTGGCGGCGGCAGCGGCGGGGCCGGGAAGCGACGCGAGCTCCCGGCCGAGTGGTCAAATCGGGCCCGGGGTGTTGCAACCGTTCTCCGGGGGGAATAGGGTGAGAGGTGGGGAATGGCTGGGGCTTGGGGTGTGGGGGGGGAGCCGCTCCTCCTGCGGGAGTGTGGCGGGGAGGGGGGGAAGTCGGTCACTGGAGGAAGTTGTAGGACATCTGAACGCGCAGAGCACGTGTTTCCATCGGGCTCATGGCGGCTGCCGCTGCCGCCGCCACCGTGGGTGGGTGCGGACTGGGAAGAGCGCTTTGTTCCTCTCGCTTGCCCGGCCGACACCGGAGCGGAGGCGGGAAGGGATCCCGGCCGCGCCTGGGGCCTGGAGAGGCGGCTCGCTCCGGGGGGGGCAGCGAGTTTGCAACGGGAGGTGGAGGCAGCAGCGGGTGTCAGTGACGGTATCGCGGTAGCGGCGGCTGCATGTGGCAGGTTTGCTCTTCCTCCCACCCCCGCCATTGGCTTCTTGCTCCATTTCTAACTTGTTCAGAGGCTCTTAGGGAGTGTGTTAGAGAGACGGAGAGAGGGAGGTGAGTCAGAGTGTCTGGCTGGGTTGTGTAAAACCTGCAGTGAAAGCTACCCCACCCCCGCTAGGCAGTGGTGTTAGGGCTTTCCTTTGTGTTAGTGCTTCTTTTGAGGAATTTTGTGCGTCTTCCAAAGCCAGAAAGTATCAGGGAAGTGGTCTACGGTTATTATTTTCTTTTTTTTTTTTTTTTCTTAAGAACAGGTCAGTCTGTTGCATGTATTGTCACTTGAATTGTTCTTGAAGATATTTTAGCTTAATTATGATGCTTATTGCATTTGAACAGATATCTGGAAACATGGCTACTGAACATGTTAATGGGAATGGTACTGAAGAGCCCATGGATACTTCTGCTGCAGTTACCCATTCTGAGCATTTCCAGACATTGCTTGATGCTGGTTTACCACAGAAAGTTGCTGAAAAACTAGACGAAATTTACGTTGCAGGTAAGATGTAACACTTGCAAAACCACGCTTACAATATTTTATTGGATTCTGCTGTCTTTGGGCTAAAATAGCAACTTTTTGTGGTTTCCAAAAGTATGGGAACTGCAGTCTTACCAAAATCTGTGGATGTTTTCCATTCAGTGCTTTAATTCATCGTAGTATTTTTCAGAGAAGAGTCTTGGGTCTTCCCACTGGGCTGAGGGGTGGGAAGGAGGAGAAGTATGCAGGTGACCATAGCAACAGCTGGAATAGGTAACAGATGATTTTTTCTTAGGAGGAGTAGGTGATGTGGTCTTTGTGCATCTTTTACAGTAGTTGTAGGTAATTGTAAGTAACTGAAGCCTTGGTATTCATCTTCTCATGTAAATGATAATTCGTGATATTGTATTTGGGCTCATGGATGCAAAGGTTATTGTATTGGTTCTCTCAGACACGGTAATAGCTAGCATTTTTTAAGCTTGATTTTTTTTTGGATTGTGGTGGTCACTTTCAGTGCTGCAGTTTATTTGTCTTTATAGGCTTCTCAAAATGTACCAGGGTACCATTGCTAGGCAAGCTAAGTCAGGTTTTGATAGATCCTTCTGAATTCAGCTTCAAGATACTGAAAATAAACTTGGCCCGTGTAACATCTGGGTTTCACAGAAGTCATAAATGCAATAACTGTTAATCTTAACTTTTTTTTTGACTTTTATTAAAAAAAGGTTAAATACACTTAAATATTTACCTTTAAGAGGACTAAGTAATTTATTAGGTGTAGTAACTTATGTTAATCAGTGATTGATTTAGGGGTCACTGAAATGTGTTAGATGTGTTAAATGTGGTTAAACAAAGGTTGCTGCCCAAATATAATTAGTAATTTTTTTTTCTTTTCTCTAGGGCTAGTTGCACATAGCGATCTAGATGAAAGAGCTATTGAAGCTTTAAAGGAATTCAATGAAGAAGGTGCATTGGCAGTGCTTCAGCAGTTTAAAGACAGTGATCTCTCACATGTTCAGGTAATGTTAAGCAATTTAGAATATAATGTTGAGGGGTAAACTGCAAGTTGATTGGCAAGAGGTTTGCTTAAGTCTCTTCAGTGATCCATATGCGATACGTAAAACAAGCACAGTATTGGTTCAGGGTAAAATTAGATTCTGGCTTGTCATGTTTTCAGACCTGAAGATTAATACATCTTTTGCAGAACAAAAGTGCCTTTTTATGTGGAGTCATGAAGACATACAGGCAGAGGGAAAAACAGGGGACCAAGGTGGCAGATTCTAGCAAAGGACCAGATGAGGCAAAAATTAAGGTATGTGCCTAAAAGATAAAAGTTATGCGGTCTGTCTGTGGTGTTTCAAAGCTGTTGTGACAGATACCTTGATTCATTTGGAACTGTGCTTTTCTTAAAAAGGCTATTTTAGAGTATTTGTCATTACTGAAAGCTGTCTCTTGCATTTTTGTCTTACACTTCTTCCTCTTTAGGAGGAAAGTTAATATACTCCTAATTACTGGAACTGAGTGTATATAAAAGTGAAAAAGATTTGACAGTTTGCTTTACGTCTAGTTGAGATAGTTATACTATTTCACAGTTAAAAGTTTTTGGAAACTTGTCAGCATAGATCTTTGAGTTCAGAATGCATAACTTCAGCTGCTGGTGGTTTTTTGTTTCTTTTCTTTTTTGTTCTCTGTTTTTTCCTTCAGTTTGGATTTAGAACACCTCCACAATAGGGAGGAGATACCACATGTGTCTGAAAAAACAGACCGTAATGGATTTAGGATTTAGCCCACTTCTTGTGACATAATCGCTGTTCTCATAAACTGTACCCCAAACTGTCTTAGTAATGGACATGTTATTTCTTGGTCCGAGTCCTTGGCTAGCAAGAGACTCCTGTCTCAAGAGTTAGGCATACTATGATTTATTTTAAAATTCTGTGATTAGCAACTTTACCAAAGCTTAAGGAAGTGAAAACAATTTAAGCATGCTTAGTTGATGTCTTAAAAAGCGAGAGAATCTTTCATCTTTGACTTTTCATGTGTAAAGTGCAAAATGAACCTGATATATATTACAAATGACTGTGCAGCTTGTGAAACTAGAAAATCTTTTTTTCTCCTGACTTTGAGGCTGAGATGCCATTAATTATAAATTCAAAAGAACTGATACAATTTTTTGTCACTACCACATAAAACAACAATAATATGAGGTCTTTGTTTACTAACTTAAAGTAACATAGCTTTTATTGCTGATGGCTATAGCATTTTAAATAACTTTGCAATTTTCCAGTTGTGAAATTACTAAGTCTTGATTATAATTAGGCTTGTTTAATGTGATGTTTCTTTGTGTGTAGAGTTGGTTTGTCTTTGTACAAAATTATTAAGAAAGACTAATTTCAGAGGAGTTTCTCATTATGTATTTGCATACTGAATTTCATCTAGCATTTTAAATTGGTAGTACATCTGTAACTGTATGTAGTGATTCTAGTGAGGATCACTTGTACAGGGATGCTGTATGTGCCCACAAGGAATTTGGGGGTGGGGGGAGAGGACAGGAGAAGGGAAGTAGTACTACCACTTAAGTGGCTGGATACCCGAAGCAGTCGGTACAGTGTTCCAGGGGTGTAAGCACTTAAACATGTGTTCTTTAACTTCACACTTATGAGTAATCTCATTAAGTGAAGGGAACTCCTGTGCATAAATGTTGGCAGGATTGGACATGCCAAAACAAGAAGTGGCTCAGACTAAGATCTTTCTAATTAAAGGGAAGCTTGCTATTCTATTACTTGGCCTTTTTTTTTGTATGAAAATGAAGGAATTGGGAAAACTGTGTGAAACTCTTAATTTTCTAACAGTATTTCTTTACCTGATAGTTCTAATAATTGTTTTGCAAGTTTCTTGTTGAAGTACTAGCAGTAGATTTGTTTGCCTGTGGGAGTTTCAGAGCAGTAAAGTTTAAGAGGAATTATAAGCATGTCTGTCTGTCAGTGAAGTGCATCTAAACTATCTCAATTTGTATATGATTTTAAAATTTTAAGTTTCTTACTTGAAGGCACTCTTGGAGAGAACCGGCTACACTCTTGATGTGACTACTGGACAGAGAAAGTATGGTGGACCTCCTCCAGAGTCCGTATATTCAGGACAACAACCTTCTGTTGGTACAGAGGTAAGAAGAAGGAGATGTTTATGTAGATGTATTCTTATTCATTGGAAGTATTTTTTTTATAAACAACACTCTGTATGTCTGTTGTAGATATTTGTGGGCAAGATTCCAAGAGACTTGTTTGAAGATGAACTTGTTCCATTATTTGAGAAAGCTGGCCCTATATGGGATCTCCGCTTAATGATGGATCCGCTAACTGGTCTAAATAGAGGATATGCTTTTGTCACTTTTTGTACTAAAGAGGCAGCTCAGGAAGCTGTTAAACTGGTAAGTTTTCTAACTTGGACTTTTTTTTTAAGAACACTAGCTGGCTTATACGCAGTTGTCCTGATCCTAATGCTTAAGATGAAACTGTCATTGTTAGATCACTTCATAAATGCCCACTAGGTGTTTTTAAATATTTCTACATAGTGTATAAATTTTTACTGGCTGTGTTAGGGACAGGGGAAAAAAAAACCAAACACCCGATGCCCTGCTGTTTGGTCCAGTTAGATGAGCCCTTATTATTAGCAAAAGTTGTATTAGCAATAGTGGCTTCTTGAGCTGTCTGCATCTGGATGAGTTTTGGGGAGAAGTGGTGTGCGGGCTGCTGTGGTACAAGGGAAGCATTGGTCAGGTTGTTTGCGATTTCTCATTTGCTTGTGCACCAGCAGGGGGCCCCGTGCTGGAAAAATGCTCCTGAAGTCACAGAATTTCGTAAGATACTTCAGATGGGAAATAATCACTCTTGAGTGTTAAGGTCTGTTCTGTGCGCTGCAGCTGACTGGAAAAAGTCATAAATCCTGGCAGGTTAAAGAACATTACCTCTGTTTTATGCAGAGGTGTGAAATAGTTTGATATAAGGAATAGGCTACTCTTAATAAGCTTTCCAGTGCTTATGCATGAAGTATCCATCACTAAAAAAGAGCGGGGAGAAGAAATGCCACCCTGATCCTTGCACTGCTCCTTTGTTGTCCCAGTGAAGTTGAATTTGAATTTTTTAGTACTACATCGATATGGCCAAGATCAGTGTGTGGTATGACCCTGAAGAGTGCTAACCGTACTCACTCTGAGGTGTACTGATATGGTATTAATATTGTAGGGTTAAAATCTCTTGTTTTGTAGTAAGGTACATCTTAAACCATCAAGGTACCCTATTGACATATTAGTAATGTAAGTCAGTTGGTGGAGGCAAATCAAGCTGAAGATGGGAATGTGTTCTGAAAAAGTATAGAAATGTCTACATACAGAAATCTCCGGTATATGCTGTTCAGCTTTTTAAATAAGAACAGCTGGTGTTCCTGTGCACAATCCAAATATACTGAGGATAACTGTGTATACCTCTTTGTACTTTCATTGTCAACCTAGCTATTTATATGGTGTGTGAACTCTTTAAGAGTTAATGCACATGACTTGGCAAACAGTGAATCAAATCAAATATGTTCTCAGAGGCACCTAGTAAATGAACAAGAAGAAGTTTTTCTTCACTTAGCTGGGTTTTGCTTAAAGGCAGCATGCTCTGAAAAGTAATTCAGGTTGTGTTTCCATAAAAGTAACATCAGATCCTAGCCTCAGTCTTCCACTAAATGATAGAAAGGAAGGAGGTACTTAGTGTCCGTTTATATCTCATCTTTGTTATGCAGTGTGTTGTTTTTCAGTTAAATAGCAACTGAGTGTAACAGTTGAGAAGCATTGCGATTGATGGGGCAGTTTTTCAGCCTTTCTGCTAACCTCTTTGAGGGCAGGGTTAGTTTTAAATTGGATCCTGTGGCATTTGTCAGCTTTTGAATGGTTCCAACCATAGCTGGCTGGCTAGTTTGGTGTATTGTAAGTTTCCCAAGTTGTCTAGGAGTGATTTGCAGAGGTAATAGCAAAACATGGCTGTAGAGCTCAGTTGAAAATTGCAGGTCTATCACTTGTATTAGTTACACATGCGTGGGAGAGGCTGCTGAAAGACCTCTTAGAAATGCTGAACCCTTGGTCCCAGCAATTTTAATATCCTAGTATTTTGACAGGTGGTGTTCTTTTTGATACTACCTGTAATCTTCTGATGTGTATACAACTTATTTCCCAGCTTTCTGGACTCTGTGGGATAGGGGTGGTTCTCTAATTTCCCATCTTCTTCCCAGAGGTTTGGTGGTTTTTTTTTTTTGTTTTTTTTTTTTAGGACTCTGTGAAGTATAGTAAAAATGAGAATAAAAATCTCTGCATTGCCTGTAGGCTTCTGAGTAATAAGACACAGCTGTGAGGTTTTGTCAATACCCAAACTGCAGCAGAGAATAAACTGACCTGTCTTCAGGCTCTTGCAGTTGGTGTAACGTATTTTGCATACAATTCATATTTGCGTGGCTGTTTTACCATCCACAGTCTCTATAACAACTTAATGTAAAACTGGACTAAAATTTTTTGATAAACTTGATATTAACTTACTGTGTTCATTAACCAGAAGAAATTTTGCAATTTAAAAGGTTGAAGCCTTGATTTTGTTTATTCATATGCATTTTCAAGTCACTTAAAGGGAAGAATTCCCTAAATTGTGTTTGAAATACTTCTGGGGCTGTGCTTGAGACAAAAATGAAGTGATGCTATGGCCTGATACTGAGAAGACTTACAGATATGAACAGTAGTTAATTTTATGCCCAGAACTTAATCTAGTGTGGTTAACCCTCACTGGTTAAGTAGAAATGACATCTCAGATGTTCACACAAGCACTGCCTATCAGAAGTCTAACTTCATTTTTTTTTTAACCCTAGACATTTTTTCCCTGTGTTCCCAGACACTTGTTACCCTGTGTTTATCTTCTGTTTTAAGCTGTTTTGAGTTAAGAACTATAACTCCAGTTGTATTCTTTTGTACACGAGTTCAATTCTCCCTCCTATTTCATATGAAGTTGTTAGATTTCAGTTTTTCAAAAGATTCTTGAGTGATTAAGGTTACTGTAGACATGTACAGGATAAATACTTGTGAGGTGAAGCTCGTAGGAAAACATACTGAAAACTATAGTAGCATACGGTGTATTTTTGAGTAGAGCAAGTGTAAGCTTGATCAAGTTGCAGGTACAGGTGAGTTAGGCAAATATGCCCCTTAAGCAGTTTGCCAGCTATGTGCAGCAGTACAACTTGCCATTTGCTGTTGGAAATAAGCTAAAATTGCTGGTGAAAGTTTTAAGTGGATAAAATGACAAGACAGACCTTATGCATACTTTGACTTGTTTGTAAGTAGGTTCTTGCATAACTTAGCAAAAAAAAATGTATCATGTTGTCTAGAGGGTAGTAATATCTCTGTTACTAACTTTGGGCATTGATTCAGTGGTGACAGGAGGGGGAAGCAGTATGCTGACATAGCTAATCTGGTAGCCTGACTGTTTTGGCATTTTACCCAGATCATGATTTGGGCCTGTTCGTGTCTAATCTAAGTTTACAGATGGTATGCAAGCTATTTACCTAAAACCCACCAACTTTATATTCAAGAGCACCTAATTCGAAACTGTTTTTTCTATGTTAAGAGAAACATACAATGAAAAATAGTAGTTAATATATTGTACTAAGAAAAAACTACTAGGAGCTACTGTCAGTGTGGAATTGCAATATGGTAGAATATTTTAATTTTTTTTTAAGTTACGAAATACTACTTTGTTGCCAGGAGTTGTACAAGAGGCTCTCCTTGGATTAAATGTGTAGCCAAACTTTGTTCGTAGACTTAAACAAGAAGAGTCGGATAATACCTTCTATTATCCATGTAGAATAGAATATTTCAGTTGGAAGGGACCAGCAACAATCATCTAGTCTAATTGCCTGGCCACTTCAGGGCTAACCAAAAGTTAAAGTATTATTATTAAGGGCATTGTCCAAATGCCTCTTAAATGCTGACAGGCTTGGGGCATTGACCATCTCTCTAGGAAGCCTGTTCCAGTGTTTGACCATCCTCTCAGTAAAAGAATGCTTCCTAATGTAAAGAAATGTTTCCTCATGTACACTTCAGTTAATGAAGAATCAGTTTGTCTTGTTTCCAGATTAATAAACTGTCAGCTTCTTTAAGGGATTTTTTTTTTGAGCTAATGTAATCTGTCTCTTCATTAATGAGTGTAAGTCTGTTTATTAGTGATCATAATATATACAGTCTTCCTGTGCAGCTGTTTCCTACTTTAAAATCAACTATTCCTCTGCCACATGGTCAACAGATAGGGAGATAGAAGTCTTTTACTGTATCCTGCTGTGTTTTGAGACATAATTAGTTGGGAAGGTGCCACTCCAGATCCCTTTCACATGTACAGTTCTCCTTTTAGCTCACTTCCGGTGCAGTTGTCTAGCTTTGAAAGTTTTCAGTGATGTAGTTTTAGTTTGCAGAAGATAAATAAACAAACACCTTCACCCTGATTTTGGTGCAAAAAGCAAGAAGGGGTGTGGGAGAACTTGCTTATGCAGGAAGGTTTACCACTGAACACAAAATAACTCATAGAATAAATAGCTAGATTAAATTATAAAAAGCTGTCCTGCTACTTATCAATAAGATGTTGACCACAAAATGCATTTTCCTAGCTAAAGAACTGTCTGTTCCAGGGCTTCCAGTTGGAAAGGGGTTGATGTACCACCAGTTGACCTCCCTGCTGCTTATTTGGATGATGCATGTCTGTGTCTGCATCTCAATGAAAGGCATTTTTTATCAACAGATGTCTACAGTAATACTTTTTTTTTCCCCTTAAACTGCTGACTTGTTCAGGGTGTCTTCTAAACAATCTGTTATGGGAGAAGCATTTGCACAGAAGTCTTAGGATTTCAAGTCAGTAGAAGGTTGTTCTTGCTGTTTACTATTTTTACATGTATAATCTATGTGCTTTGGAAAGTATTTGCCAGTTGCTCTTGCATATTTTGTGGAGAAGACCTGATTGTGGCTCTCTTTCTTTTGTTAATTATGGAACTTTAGAAGGGAATCTGACTTCAATTGTAGCGCCCATCTTGTGTTATACACAAAGCAAGAATTCATAGATAGAATCTATAGAGGAACTTGCATTTTCTTCCTGCACTGTTGTGAAGGGAGAAGCCTCGACCTTAATGACTTGGACATAAGATTTACCTTTCATGGTTCTACATGAAAAACTCTCTAAAGAAACATGTATTAAGAAAGAGGCTTGAACACGAAGGGAAGAATAATCGTTGACTGAAATTGCGGAGATGTCTTAGCATGGGTATACTTCAGAACAGTTGAATATGTATTGTAAGAATGTGTTAAGTTCCAAAGAATTTAATATGTTACTTAATGCTGTGTTTGCAGAAGTAAAATAATTGGTATGCTGCTGTTGGAGAGGAGTGAAAATAACCTATAATATAACTGATGATTGTCCAATTATTTTTCTTTCAGTACAACAACCATGAAATTCGTTCTGGAAAACACATTGGTGTATGCATCTCTGTTGCCAATAATAGGCTTTTTGTTGGTTCTATTCCTAAAAGTAAAACCAAGGAGCAAATTGTTGAAGAATTTAGCAAAGTAACAGGTAAGTCAATAACTGTGTTTTGTAGAGGTGGAAAGATGTCAAACATGATCAGTGATGAACTCTCTTCACCATCTTTTGGCTTATGGTTGAATGATGACGAATCCAAACGAAGACCACTCAGCATTTGTCCTGACTTTCAGGCGTTTTATTTTTTTTAGAACTTGTTATGCTGAGGACTGAAATGTTTGTGATTAGACTAGATGTGTGGTTCCAAGTTTTACCTAGAGAATGTGTGTAATGTTTAAAAAAACCCCAAACATTCAAAGAAATAGACGGTTAATTATTTCAGTACTAATGGATGTTTTAAAACTTCTCAAGGCAAAACTGAAGCAGGTTGGAGAACATAATAGTTCTGTGCTTTAGAATTCTTAGTGATTTGATAAGGAGATAATGGCATATAAACTGGGAAAGGTAACACTTGATGGCTTTCTCTATTACTGACTGATGTACTTCAGATTCCTTGGAGCAACACTGGAACTTCAAAGATGTCTTAAAATCATGCAATTTTGATCTCTTGTTTAGACATCCATGGAAAAAAACCATGCTGATAAGTGGTGTGACTTAGGGGTTTGAGAGAAGAACTGACAAAGCACAACTTTTGGCTGCCCTTATCTCTTCTCCATTTAGTTAGAGGAAAGGTACTCTTCCATAGCGACTAAACTTTCTTCATATAATAAAAATGGAGCCTAAGTTGGGATAGTCTAATGTCTCTCTTTGAAAATGTTAGTCTTAAAGGTAGGGAAATCTCATTATGTGCATGGTCTCAAAAGTGTAGTGTGTTTGTGCTTTTTTGGAACCACTTGTCAGATGCATGCTTACCAGAAAGATAATCCCTACTTTATAATACAAATTCGTGAATTGAAGCCATAACAAATAAATATTTTGCTTAATTTCAGAGGGTCTTACAGATGTCATATTGTATCATCAGCCTGATGACAAGAAAAAGAACCGGGGTTTCTGTTTCCTTGAATATGAAGATCACAAAACTGCTGCTCAGGCCAGGCGTAGGTTAATGAGTGGCAAAGTGAAAGTTTGGGGAAATGTTGTTACAGTTGAATGGGCTGACCCTATAGAAGACCCAGATCCTGAAGTCATGGCAAAGGTAATAAAGCTATAAGGGAACCATAATATATTTAAAGTGCCTTGTTCCAAAGTAAATAACTTCCTGACATTAGCCCAAGTTTAAATAGTGTCTTTCAGCCTTCCTGACAGAGATGTTGTAGGCGAGATGATAAAAATATGAATCCACTCTAAAACTGATGTGAATTCTAAAGCTCTATTGACTGATGTTATTTTGTGCTGCTAAGGCTGAATGTTGAACATAATTCTTGCCAAAATGACACATAGGCCTCATGTACTTAGTTCTCATCTGGAAGTGGTGGTGGTGACTCCAAAAGTTAAAATGGTTTTGTAGCTTAATATTTGGAGGGATGGAAATCTAGATACACTCACAGAACAAGCCTTAATTCTTTTTATGGAGGGATGGAAATCCAGATACACTCACAGAACAAACCTTAATTCTTTTTAACCCTGGAACTTTGTCACTTCAGAATTGGAACATGTCAGCAAGATAGACGAATGTGTTTTCAAAGTTGCCTTTAGCAGTTACTTCTGAGAAGTTAGGCAATTACTTTGTGTTTGGAACTCTGTATCTTTATTTTTAATTTTGGGGGGAGTTAATTCCTTAAAATACTAAGACTAGTAATATTTTGGATTTCAAATATTTCAGTAAAACTGAAGTCTGGACTGTTAACATTTTGAAGTACATTGTAGCAGTTGTTTTATATATGTGTGTGATATTTTGCCAGAAACGAATTACCTGAATTTTTTTCCCATCAGATAATGCCCAACCCTGTCTTTTTCAGTTATGTTGTGTAGCTGAGTTGTTTAATGGAAACTCCTAGCTAGCCCCCATATCCTTATCTCTTTTTCTTTGCTTGCTTTTTGTTTGTGCTTTTGCTCTCATCTGAGACGCATCACTTGCTGGAGTCCTACTTTGATGGACCTAGTAAGATAGCTTGGCTGGGATCTCCTCTTTGGTGAGCCATAAGGGAAAAGTGTTGGGGTGGGGGCTCGTTTTAGGGAAAAAGCTGCTTTGTAATACAGGCAATACAGAAGCTTTTGGACTACCCTGTCTGCAGACTTTATTTTTCTTGCCTGGCATCATAGACTATCAGCAAGTGGGGAAGAGTCTTGCAGGTAAAATTTGTTGAAGGTGGCACTTCCTAAATATGGCGGCCTAGAGAAGAGGCCTAATCCAGCAAACTGTTAAAATAAATGAACAGGAACTAGTGCTGACATGATTGAATAGATAAGCAGGAAGTGATAGGGGACATAATCAGGTATCTTTCCTAAGTAAGTTTACAGATATGGGGAGTGAAAGGCTAAAGAAATTTAAAGCTTGACAGTGGTTTGCCCCATTTAACGTACAGTTTTTTGAATGTGTTAATGCCTTTTATTGTTTTGTATTTAAAATGGGACATGAAACGGGAAGAAACATAAATACAGAAAATGTGCAGATAATCGAATTGTATACTTCTAGTGCTAATATGCCAAAGATAGGGCATGGAGCTTGGGTTGAAGATGTATGGAAAAGTGGGACTATGTGAATGAGAATACTGAAAGAGTAGACAGCATCTAGCCTGTGTCTGAAGGCAGAGGTTGAGACAAGCGTTGGTGTCTGCCCTTTCTCGCTGGCTGTGTCCCTTAGTTTATTCTTGCAGCAGGGAAAGTATCTACTCCAGTCTTGCTTGCACAGGGAAAGTATCTACTTCAGTCTTGCTTGCCCACTTACTGTACATTTGGAGAAACTCTGACCACATCTGGCACTTCTGGAAGTCTTAGATTTACTTCCTGTTGTTTATTGCTGTCTCTCTCCTAAGAGAAAGAGCAGCTGAGCTGCTGCTGCAGTCAGTAACCTCCCAAATGTGAGCTGCAGGTAGACTGTCAGTCGGGAGCAAAGGGAGAGCTATTGACCCATGTCATCTTACACATTCCTGTGGTAGAAGGCTCTGGAGGAGTAGGAGCAGGTTGCTTTATCAGGATAATCATCTGATCGGTGGTTTTCTTGTCAAGACTGCTAGAAAAGCAAGTCCATAAGAGCAAACTATGAGGAAGACAAATTCACTTTGTAACCAGAAGGTGACCAGCATTGTTCTAAATACCTTGCAGAAGCAGCGTGTCATTTCATCAATATATGGACACCTACTAATTTAAATTTCTGAAATATTTACTCGAGCCTTTTTTCCTTTCTCCTCTAGACTTTTGCTTAAACATTGTGGAGAGTACTGTATGGATGCATACTTAAAATTTAAATGGGCTGTTACCTTAAATAAGAAGTACCTTGAGCGTGATGAGATAGAAAGCTAGATTCTGAAGCTAGACATATGTGCTACAGGAGATGAGTGCTTGTACTGACAGATCAGAGTATAACTGGTTAAGTAATTGATTTCTGGTCCAAAGTGAACTTTTTTCCAACTTTAGTAGCTGTGTTGATAGCTTAACTTCTCCTGAGTGTTACTTTGATGCCTCTTAGACATGTAGTGCAGGTAAATTTCTTAATGTTTTACTGGATTTCTGTAGCATGGCTGAGGCTACAGAGGATGTTCTGGAGTGGCAGGTTAAGCAGCTAAATAAAGTCTTGTGCTTGTGGCTGCCTGGTAAATTACAGGACAGGAGACGGGGCTAGTAATCCTTGGAGAATGTGGTAATGAAGTCTGAACTGTTCGTGCTGTAGGTAAGAGGAGGAAAAGGAGCAGATCCCAGAAGTTTTGGGTGTACTCTAATCTTAAGCAGTTTTAAAAGTGAGTTCTGCCTTTATGACAAAATGCTGCTGCTGGTTATATTGCTTGTTAGATGTGTATTTACGGATTCTTGGTGTTGCAGTCTATGAGCCTTAACGAAGATGGTGACTTTCTTCCTGCCCCCCCCCGGCTTTTCCTCTTTAGATAGTAAAAATGGGTTCATCTTCTCTCAACCTACTCTTTAACCTGCCCCCTAGCTTTGACATCTACCTTGACTGGTTCAGCTACGCTTTTAACCTGTAATATGACCAAAGGTGTTAAAAAATTTCAGCTGTTAGAGATAATTGGATTCATCTACACTGGAAAAAATTTATATTAGTTTCTTTTTGCTTCTTTAAAAAATGTTGTGTTAGTCGTTGTAACAAAAAAGTGATGATTTTTGAGGTTTTTGATCATGTCTGACGCTGTCAGTCATTGTGGATTTATTAGTGAAGGCTATTTAGGATTCCTCATAAGATTCTAGTTTTCACCCTTTCCTAAAGTACAAGAGTAAGGAACAGTTGATTGAAAGTTACCATTTTTTAAATCCGTTGATTACATCACAAAACTTCCTGTAATTGATTTTCATGAAATAAGGTTAAGGTAGCAATTAGGACAGTTTACTGAAAATGGTTATTACATATGGGTTACAAGAAATAAAGATTGCTCTTGCCATCAAGGCATGTAGGAGAAGCTTAACACAGGATAGGAAGCAGCTTACCTCATGGAGCTGGCTATGACACTTAGCTCCTGAGAATCGGCAAGAGTAGCTATTGCCAAAGACTAGAGTCGGTACAGTGGTTCACATTTATGATCTGTAGTATCCCTTTTTCCAAACTCTGCATCCCATCCTAGTTCAGCTAGTGAGCGAGATGAAGATTTGTGGAAGTCTGTTCTGTTTATTTTTAACTTAATTACATAGTAATTCTTATAAAAAGGGTGTCTGGGTTTATTGAGTTCCTGTATGTGGTGGGAGTAGAGATTATGGCTCTGGTTCAAAAATCGAAGCATGCTTTATTTGATTCCTTCACACCCTGCGTTATTTGTGTTGACCTTCAGGGTTAGGAGTGGTAAGTCAGTGCTGCCACGTACAATGATGTTCACATTGTGTCATCAGCTAATTTGAAACCACTAGTAGTGAAGGGGATGTGAACAGAAATTGCAGGTCTTTGCAGCTGATGTGCAGCTGCATTGTAGGAAGGTAAGACTGTGAGCCTTCTTTGGCAGTAGGAGAGGATTAGGCTGTCAGCATGGTGGCAGTGTATGGAAGGGACTCTCCCCAACAAGTCAGAGAGGCTTGTAAATTGTGAGAACCCATGGATGTCATCATGTAAACGTGCTAACGTACAGTCATGTAGTGCAGCCTCAGTGTGGGTGCAAAGATGAGTCTTTGAATACTAACGGATTGCTAATGTATATGATTCCTGGTGTCCAGTGTACATTGTCTGCTATATTTAAGACTCTTAGTTTAAGCCTTCCTCAGACTGCTCTATATTTCTTTTATCATAAGTAGTTGGTGGTTGATGAAACTTTATATTGATGACTTAGTTACTGTCAGGCAGTTAACAGGGCATATATCAACAGTTGAAAGATAACCAACCTCTCTGATCTTGTAAGCTGCATAGCAGTCTTTGTGTAGCTTAAGAGCTATATTGCATGCTTTACAGAGTTGGGGAAGGGAATAGATTTTCAGATTTACTTGGAGGTTCCTGTTTCTCAAGGGAAGGACACAGTTTGACTTGTGAGGAAGTACAAGGGTGACTTGGCAGTGTCAGCCTTAGTATCCCCTTCTGTCTGCATTCTCTCTTCTAGCTGTGGCTTCAAGTCACTGAGTGCTCCTCAGGCAAGCACAGTCCTGATGCTAGGTATTTGGTGTAGCTGTAGCACAGGAAACACAAGGTAAGCAGCTTGAAAGCTGCAGGCCTGTACCCTCTGACCTAGATATTATAGTGATGACTGTTCTGCAAATACCTGAGCAAAAACTTGTCTAAACAATGAAATGTTTCGGTAAGTTAATTATTTTGTGTGTAACCAATCCTGGTTGCCTCCTTTCAAGTTTGAAAGTGTTCTGAGTTGAAAACTACTGCTGCTAGGATTCTTTTAAACATTAACACAAATTGGATTGACTTTCAGGATACTAATACTTACGTAATTATGTTTGAAAACAGATGTAGTATTTCTGTCAGTCAGGGAATTTTGGAGCTAACTCATGCTGTATGAATATATAAATATACATATCCACATATATAAAAAGCTGTACATAAAATGTAACGAAGTTTTCAGTACTGCCAATAGCAATGACTTGCAAAACTTCATTCAGTATTTTGGAGTTAGATATACTTCTAACTTTTGTTGGTTTTGTTTTTTGGTTGGTTTTTTTTTGTTCTGTTTTGGTTTTTTAGGTAAAAGTTTTGTTTGTACGCAATCTTGCCAATACTGTAACAGAGGAGATACTAGAAAAGGCCTTCAGTCAATTTGGAAAGCTAGAGCGAGTGAAGAAGCTAAAAGACTATGCTTTTATTCATTTTGATGAGCGGGATGGTGCTGTAAAGGTAAGTAAAGAGGACTGTAACTCTGTGTGTGTAAGTAGTGACTAAACATTTAGAAGCTGTATACTTTTAACTTGAGAAGAAGCTCCTTCTGGAGAAATCGTAACACATTGTCAGTGATAACTTTGTCCTCTCTGGGTGTCTCCTAGGAAGATGCAGTTGCTAGTTTGAAAAGCGGGTCTTAGATGCACCTATCCTAAGTAATTCTGCTCATGAGTATCTAAGATAATCATACATGTTATCATTTCAAACAGAAGTGTCAGAAGTTGAATGACTCTTCTCACCAAATTATTGGGACAATCTAAAGCAGTTTATCTAGGGCAGGTGATAAAAACTTAGGTAATCTTTTTATTTTCCAGGGACAGAATGACTTCCTTTTTATGGTGTGGAATAAGCACCTTTTTCTTTTTGATGAGAGATGCTGGACAATTGACTAATTGTCATTCCTCGATTTTGCTAGCCTGGTCTTGGTGTTTTTTCTCCTGTCATCTGTTGTTAGGAAGGGGAAGTGTAATTCCTCTCCTGCCTGTAGTGTATCGTATTTTTTGTGTTCTGTGGGAGGATACAGGAGGATTCAGTTTTTCTTACTCATCCAGATGCCTTAAATCAGATGCTTAGGAAGATGATGGAAAGAGTCTTTTCATAGGATATGTATCCTGTCAAGGCTTAACTATGTAGAGTCCCTAAAAGTGGTAGAATCTTTAGGATTCCCCTGCTTGAATTTGACTTGTAGCAATTACTGTGACCCATGGGAATTGTACGTGTGCGTGTTAGCAGGGTTTTTGTTGTTTGGTTTTATTTTTTGGTGGTGCTGGTTTGTTATGGGTTTGGTTTTGTGGTTGGGATGAGACTGTTAAATTCTAATTTTTGGCTTCTGGTTTAAAAAGGAAGTTACATTTATTTCAAGTAAAATAAAGGAATAAAAACGTATACTGATCTCTAGCTTTAGTAGTGTTTGTGTGTGTGTTGACATTAGAAATTTACTGCTGTATTGCAAAATCTGTACTTTCAGAGGACAGTTCTGTCACTTCATTAATTGAAACAGCTTGTAAAAATTGAAGCCTACTTACAGTTTTGAGTGGAAGGTTTCTCAACTGATACATGCAGTCCTGGGTTTGAGAGCCAAGTTAAGAGGAAATGTGTAACTCTGGAACCTATGATACTATGTTGTCTGATTATTTTAAAATTTTTTTAGATTTATATTGTTATTTTAGGTCTGGATAACAAATTTTAAGATGCATACTCTAAAAGATAGAATAAAATTAAAAACATCAGATATGCTTAGAAGTATATTTAAAGTCTGGTTAATTCCTTCAGGCAATGGAAGAAATGAATGGCAAAGATTTAGAGGGAGAAAACATTGAAATTGTTTTTGCTAAGCCACCAGATCAAAAAAGGAAAGAACGGAAAGCTCAGAGACAAGCGGCTAAAAATCAGATGTAAGTGTAAATGCATGCACATATGTTGTGTTACTTCTGAAAGACGTGTACACTCCTACAGAATTGTAACTTCTGCGTATTTTAGTAGGTATGCTATAGTGTATACAGGTTTTCTGGCTTCCCTAAAAATGTTGGATTCATTTAAGTTGTTTGAATTTTACTTAAGATCTAGT